>NW_015440955.1:322300-350320 GCF_000150705.2 Paracoccidioides lutzii | reverse complement strand
GCCCTCAGGGGGGGCAGGGCCCTATGGTTTCATTGTCCGGATTTTTTCCCCCGGCCTGCATTTTTTTTACCCGTACCGGCCCCGGGAGCCCTCCCCCGCGGTATATTCACAGGGACGGGGTGGGGCCCAACCCCTAAGGTTACCCCCTAAATAAAAAAAGTCCCGGGACGCCAAAAATCTTTTCCCGCTTAAAAAAACCAAGCCAAACAAACCTTAACCCCTCCCCCCCCCCCCCCCCCAAAAAAAAAAAAAAAAAAAAAACGAACTCCCAGCCAGCCTAACCGCGACCGGACCTCTTGGACGAAACGTTTCTCTATTGTCGGTGCCCCTTCGCACTCTCTTCCTCTTCGCATCCCAAGCTCAAGTCTTCAACTACATCGATTCCTTTCGGATTCACATCCAGCCGTCACTCTTCACCCCCATATGCGTTTGTTTTGTTTGCCGGCCCCCTTCGACCTATTGTAGAGTCGCTCCCTACCTTCTCGTTTCTTCTCTTTGTTCTCGTTCCTCGTCCTCGTTACCTGGTTTCCTATCTTGATCTTCACAATCCGCTTGACTTCTCCACTGTCCGTTGCTCTTTTGGGACCCTATATATCTGTCGCCCTTTTGATATAGACGTACTCTCGAAGACATTTGGCGGTCCTGGGACATCGTACGACTACAATACCGCGACGTGCTCATCCTGAATCCTATCTGTATTGTCGTCAAGGCAAACAGTTGTGTGTGGTTATCATCAACCCATAATGGTTACCGGCAATTCTCAACAAGTGCCCAGGGAATCTCCTCGTGACGTTACACGATCAACTGTGCATCATCAACAGGGAGGACCCCAGGGTGCGGTGTCCCCATTATCGAAACGGGATTTGACTTCATGGTGGAAGCAGTTTGTACGAAACACTAAGAAGGATGAGGTAGCCCCAGGTAAAAATTAATTACTCTCCTCCTTCCAGTCCCATCCTCGATTTTCCCGAAGATACCTATGAGCCATCCCTTGCTTGCCACAGCATACACCAATAGAGGCTGCGAGGCCTAAATCATATGCGTACCTGACTTAACGCCCTTGATATTCCGATTAATGCATCTAGTGACTAACAGCTGGGTTTAACACGTGTAGCACCGCATTACGGTATTTTCGGAGTACCACTCAATGTTAGCATAAAATATGCAAACGTTGCCATATCCCTCGCCGCGGAAGACAAATCTAGTTTCATATATGGATACGTTCCAATTGTCGTCGCAAAATGTGGTGTGTTTCTCAAGGAGAAAGGTTTGTCCTACCCAATTCTCGTGTTTTGTATGTTTGATCTAATGGATTTGCTCCTGTAGCGACGGATGTTGAAGGGATTTTCCGACTAAGTGGATCCGCTAAACGAATAAAGGATCTGCAAGAAGCCTTTGACTCCCCGGATCGTTTTGGTAAGGGACTCGACTGGACAGGATATACCGTGCATGATGCTGCGAACATACTCCGTCGATACCTGAACCAACTTCCCGAACCAATTGTACCCTTAGACTTCTATGAGTCTTTCCGAGATCCCCTTCGCCGTTACCAAGCACAGGCTGTAGGGGACAGAGATGCTGCGTCTGAAGAGGAAGAAGGTTTTGATCATGCGAAGGCTGTAGCCACGTACCAAGACCTAATTAAAAAGCTTCCTCCTCTTAATAGGCAACTTTTGCTTTACATTCTCGACCTTTTGACGGTTTTTGCATCAAAATCCGAGGTCAACCGTATGACAGCAGCCAACTTGGCGGCTATTTTTCAACCTGGTTTATTGTCTCATCCTGCACATGACATGTCGCCAAAGGAGTATAAATTGAGCCAGGATGTTCTGATATTCCTCATTGAAAATCAAGATAATTTCTTGTTCGGTATGACGGGCACTGCTGCCGATGCACAAACAGTAAAGGCTATGCAGGCTGCAAATGCCCCCAGCACTTCTCGATCCAATATCAGACGGTCCGCCTCGAATGCAAGTGGGGGAGCGGATAGTCTGCGAAAATATGATGTGCTCCGACGAAATATGTCCGTTTCTTCAAAACAGTCGAAGAACTCTCCTGGTAATGCCACAAGTCCTGTGACCCCGAAATCATTGGGTGGAGCAAGCCTAGGCGTACATCGCAGCAACACTGTGCCCTCGAAAAAAATGGCGGGGCTCTCTCCTAACCACTTTACCCGCCCGCGTGACGCATCCGCCCCTGGAACAGGCCATCACTCACCATCTAATCATTCTGGTCGTCTATCCCAATCTCCCAGCCGAACTCCGCCTCAAGCCGCTAATGCACTTCACGAAACTGCCCCCGATACTTCGTTGCCATCGAACGTAAACCAAGGTTTGGGATTCGTGCCAAATGCGCAATCCCTCCAGGTGTCACCGGATGAACAGGTTCACCTTCAAGAGTATGGCTTGCAACCTTTGACTTCACCTGCAGTTGGGACATCAACGAAGGAAAGGAAGTTATCCGCTTTTTTTAGGTCCACAGCGCCAGACGGCGAGCGCAAGGACGGTAGACAGCCCAACAGGTTGAGGAAAAAACGTCCAATACCTGGAAGCGCTAGTGAGAGTGCTAGGAGTTCCAGTCATTCATTACATCTTGGACAGGAGCTCGCATTGGGAACACTAGTATCACAAGCTGTATCAGATAAACGGGAGGGTCCGGAGGATCAGTCACAAGTTTCAACTCCGAGAGTCGTGAACCCGACTTCAATTCCTGGGGCCGAAACTTCTCCACAGCTAAATTCTGAGGTGAAACCATCCGTCTCCGTGCCCCCAGAGAACGCCCTGAAGCCTGACAGGTCGAGAACCCCATCAATGCACTCCCGATCATCTGTAACAGACCACTCTGACTTTGATAACCAAGACGACGTTGGTAGGGAAAGGAAAAAGGTTCAGAAAAGACGGAGTTGGAGATATCCTCGTGGCACCAAGCGACATGAACGGTCAGAGCTGAGCATGTCTCCCCCTCCTCCTATCGGATCAAATGCACATGCGGGTTTCAGCAGTAGCTCTGTCGGGAGCTCAAATTGGTCGCCCCAGCAGAGCTTACCCAATGAAACTCGCCAGATTAGTACCGAAACCTCAGCAGTTGGGACCGTAGATACTATCGCCAACCAGTCCTTCATGACGCTGCCGACACAAGACTCTGATATGAGCAACGTCATGCCAACATCAAATCCCAACAATAGCATCAAAGATCTGAGTGAGTCTGAAAGAAAGGGCTTTTTCGGGAAATTTAAAGCCAAAGTTGCAGGTGTGAAGGAAGTAGTGAAGGATCGGGAGGCGGCAAAGGAACGGACGAGAAGCCCTCCGCACTCTGATGGCGAGGATGCGGCTTCGAGAAGTAGTCTGTCAATTTTGCCTAGCAAAGAAGCCGGGGGACGGTCAATGGATGCAACCCGTGAAAACCGCCCTACAGTGAACACAGATTCACAGCAGCTAGCAACTACAGCTGCTCTTCCTTCCACCCCAGTTCCCCAAACACCTCCCGTTGGTTCCATGGTTTTTCCTGGCTCTTTCCCTGAACCGACGATACCAGAAGAGGCACCCACAAACCCTGTTCTGGGCGATCCAAAGGCCAGCGTTACTGTTCTGCCGAGGGTAGAGGAGGATATATCACAATCCCCGCCGTCCACAACAGAACCCGTCAAAGTCGCAGCACCTGCACAAACTGAACCTTGCCAACAGCCTACACTGCCAGAAATAGCACCAACAAATCAACCACAGTCAGAGTCTACTTCTTCTTAATATCTAGTTTCATTCATGCCAACAAATGTAATGCATAATTACGAAAGAATGCAGGAAAGATGCCATAAAAGAAGCGCAATACTGCTTTTGTTTATTATCACATGTTCAATGGTGTATCAATTCTAGAAGAAATGCCCCCTATGCTCTATCTACAGTTTCTTTTGTCATGCATGCATGCATGAATTTATGTGTGTATGTTTGTTTTGTGTTTTCATATGTTTTATTATGTGTTAATGCCCTAGCAAATGATGAATCTTTCTCATACTTTAATACTTTTGTTCCCTATGGTTTTCTTATCACAATTTTAATCATTTCATTTCCTCCCAATCGTCTTTAACACATCAACATTTTAATCTGGTTAAACTGCTAGATTGGAAATTGAAATATTACACTTTCTCATTGTCTCCATTGTCTCTCGTTGATATGCCTCTTTTTGTAACTTCGTCTACTTTCTTCCCCGCTGTCCACTTCCCGGCCAAATCTAGCATTGTTACTTCCTCCTTCTCACAATCTTCTACTCCTTGTGTGTCCTATATCGCTTTTAGCTTGGTTTGGTCCGACATGACCTTGTTGGGTTTAGCTAGGATTAGAATCTGGATTTGAATCTTGTTTTTATGATTCTTTTCTCTCCTTTATAAAATTTACTCGGATCCGTGTTACCATACCATACCTATTTTTCTCTTTTAATTTTCTTCCCCGCTCAACCTTATCCTTCTCCCTTTACAATGATATTCCTTCAGCAATGCATGCCACCTTCTTTTACTGATATTTTGCTGTTTGTCATTATGCGCTTGATCTAGCTCATTTGATATCTGTGAACACATTGAACCCTTGGGCACGGCTCCATTTATCTACAACCGTGCTGCCACGCTCTGCCCAGGGAGCAGGAAGGTGGTGAAACTTGACATGACGTGGCATGGAAGCTGCATCTTGCAGCTTTTGATGGACTTCTGCAGTGTAATCGCTGTTACTAGTAGCCAGTGAAAGTCTGTTTGTATTGATAGCGTGTTCTTTACTATCTTTTTCAGAATAGCAAGTGTTTCATTACTTCTTTTAGCTCGGCTATGGCAAACTGTGATCGGTAGCGGGATGGTCCTTAGAAGACTGAATGAGAATTGTAATGTCGGTCTTGGTCTTGTTGGGGCAGGTAACGCCTATTCTGCACAGGACAAAGGAATGATGCAAAAGAGGTCAAATGTTTTGATTGAATCCAAAAGACAACAAAGGATGGCAAAAACCCTAATAGCTTTAATATAACTTCTACATGCTTTGACCTCCTCCCCCAGAAATTCCCCTCCCCTCTTCTTAGAGATAGTATCTCCAGGAAAAATCGAATCCAAATCACGAAGGCAAAGAGATCACAAAATGTGCTACTAAGAGAAATAGACTATTGTAAGATCAGAAATAAGACAGGCTGCTGAATAAACGAAAGAACCCATTCCTAGAGTTTGGGTCCAATTTTCTTTTCCTCGTTCGTACAAAGAAATCACAGATAAATGATAAACTGGTCGAAGCAACTGTATCTGGGCCGATGGGTTGGAGAGCGAAGAGCTAGATTGGGGTCGATGCCAGTCAAGAATAGATCTGCTGCTCCGACCCAAATTACATTCTACGGTGCAGGCTCCGTATCTCATCACGCCATCTTTCATTTTTCGTTTAATCTCGTCCCACAGAGAGAGAACACATTCTCGACTCGTGTTTTCAGGGAAAATGGACGATGTCAACTTAACACGCTATGTATATACTCAGTTATCCGAAGTCCGACAGTAAGAGACAGAGACTGAACCAAAGACGAGACAAAAAGAGAAGGGAAATTTGGAAAAACTGCAGGAGTATAAAAGAGTATAAGAGAAAGATGAGAAGGAGAGAGAGGAAAGGAACGTAATCATACCTCCGTTCACGGTGATTTTCGTGGAGTTAAGAAAACCGTGGCCAAGTTTCTGACGAAGCTTCTGCCGTTTGCGAGTGGAATCGGGGCCGCGGAGTTTGTAGATTTGGCGGCCCCCATGGATGGAGAGGAAGAGGATCCCAGACAGACCAACGCATTCCGGCTGATGCTTCCGCAGTTTGCGAGGGTTACGGGCTGACAGTCATGGTTAGTATGGTAGTTTGTTCAAGAAGTGTGTATACATATATCAATAGCTATATCGATAACTATGGGATAGTGACGCGGGGAGGGGTTAAGAAGGAGGGGGGTCAACACCCACATTTAGCGTAACAAGTTCTCCTACGGAAATTCCTGCAACAGTCGCGATGGACTCACAAGTATCGTTGCTGCGCAGTCATGATATACGGTCAGATAAACTAGTCCTCTCCCCAGGAAGATCTTGAGAAAGGAAAAACACTCCCGAATGGTCAAGGACCTGGTGGCACGTTTTTGAAATATTTCTTGAACGACAGGGCTTAGATGGAGATCAGAAAAGGGAAGGGGAAATACTCACGGACCTACAAGCCACTGCCTGGCACAGATAGCCATGAGCTCAGTTGCTTCTTTCGAACAGTCTCCGATACCGCACTCTGTCCCTGGACTGCTATCTCGATCTCGGGAACAGAACCGGTTGCATTTGCAAATAGCTTCTCCCCCTCCCAGAGCAGCTCCCTCACGCAGTAATTCTGACCAGGTTTGATGCTGGCACAGATATCGCCGAGGCGGGCCTGGAAATTTTGCGAATAAAAGGCTTTGTTAGCAATACTACCTATATTTGTATGTATATATTTGTTTTGATAGAAGCTGGTTGAGGCCCTCTCGGTCTTGAGATGAGAAAAGACAAGAAGGGGGAGCGGATATTCGCGATGGATTAATATCCTACATTAATTGTCTGGAGCTCAGAGACCGTTAGGCCGTTTCTACTTGCTATAGTATCGCATGTGTCTCCCTTCACCGCCGTATGCGTTTCAAGACATGTGGAATTGGGGTTTTGGCTGAAGGAGAGCGTTCCAGTGGGTAACCCGTTGACGCATAGGACCGCAAGGATACACAAAGCAGCTTGTAGATTCATGGTGCGCAGTAAGGGAGTTGTGGAGAACAGTTCTAGGGCAATAGAGCCAGTCTTGATACTTGTGATTTGATGTTGATAAGGATTCTATACCAAGTGGTGGTGCGGAGAGATATGGAGAAGTTACCCTCCAGCAGCAGGCGACCGATTTTATACCAGACGACTAGAGCTTCAAAAAGATGTGCGTTGACTCATTCATGCTCTGTGGATACTCCGGGAATGCCCCCTGGAAGACAGTAGCATGTTACAGCGCTGACTTGATATGTGTGTATTGTAGGTAGGCACAAACACTAGTATGTAAATGTAAATTAATTATGATGTGTTTGAATGTAATCATTAGAAGAAATAGAGGCCCAATCTCCGGATCCGTTCGCGGGTGTGCCACCATGCTATGCACAGTTGTTGACATGCATGGCGAGAATAGAAATTGCATATCCATTGTGTAGTCTTTGCCTTTTGTGATCAATGGAGACAGTAATTAGCAAAAACAGCTATAATTGAAGTAATAGAACTTCAGCAGAAATGGTAGAAAAGTATGCACAGCAGTAAAAATCTTAACGCCGTGAGAAATACCTGGCTGCGAAATAACACAGTAGTCAAATGGTAGTTTGTTTCTCTGCCGTCTTAAGACGACTGACAAGTGCTTACCGAAAAAAGAAAAAAAAAACCACATTTATCTATCAATTTCGCAATCCAGGCAACAGAAAAGTGGACTTTTTGATGACTTGAATAAGGTCATCGCTCGAAGGATTATCTTTGATGCACGTGTTGACCAGCCCCAAACCAAATTTCCAATTTCACAAGGCGAGTCGGACGAATGGAACACGGGCCTTTATAAGGGTTTGCTGTCATAGTATTTAAGTTCAAAGAAACCAGCAAACCACGTCAAAGGCTCCCGAGGTTCGTAAAAACTCAGCAGAACATCCGAATGTTGAGCCTTCAGTTCCGTGTATTGGTGTAGTAAGATAGCGAATTGGCGTCACTAGGAAATCTACAATTTGTCTGAGCTTGATTGGCTTGACGAGTTTGGAGGTATTAATTGACAGGTTCCAAGGAAGTCCGCAAACAGGGAAGATTAACGGGCAGCTTTCCGTATCCTTGATTGGGGTTGCACTTCAGATAAAAAATAACAAGAGTAACAACCAGCTAAGTTCGTGTCTATGGTCCAGGTTCACCTATTTCCGTTACCCTGGTTAGTATGCCCATTTGAATCACGATACACAGATAACTCCGCCCTCCAGAATTGAGTATCTTGTAACGCCCATAATACCACCAAGATCATTTCGGATCCAAAAGTCTGTGAAGCTGCAACATCTGGTTGCCAAGTGGCCACCGATGAGAAAAAGCTTGTCGCCTCACTTGAGACCTTTCGGAATTCCTGACTTTGGATAATTGAACATGGATCAGGTAGTACGAGTCCAGCTCTAAAGAAATCAAGAGAATTGACGGTTTTGGTGACATCCGCAGGGAGACTGCGGAAGCCTTCGCAACAAAGTTCCGATGACCTTGAGCAGCCGTGAGGGGCGTTGTTCCTGTCGCAAACCTCAGGTAGAACTCAGCACAGGATGACCACGAGGTGGCGGTGGCATGCAACGGAACACTATCCGCAAGCTACTGTAGCCACTTAGGAACTTCGCATCCAGCGACTGGTCCCATAGGGAGGTAGTAAGGGCAATCTAAAAGGATGAAAAGACAGTTTATATCTGCCCGTTGAGGGATTCAAAATTTTCGTCGGAGCTATAGCTGAGGATGTATGCAATGGAAAGGTTTTCCATGCGCAAATAGCAAATACTGACGAAATAGTTGAACTTGATAGTCATCAGCCAAGGATCCATTTAGGCTTTAACCCCGGATGAGCGTTGAGAAGCTGATCAAAATAATCCCCTCCTCTAATAGGACTCCAACGGAGAAATACTCAGGGAGTGACGATCGTAACACCAAAGTCCTCATTGGGATCTGCCCTCGTCTGGTGCACAAACAGTGAATAGTGATTTTTCTCTGTAGAAACTCACTCACGAGAATCCGCTGTCAAGGTTAATTAAAATATCAGCATGAAATGGATGAGATGGAAGATTTGGAGTTGAGAGCGATGTTGAGGTTTGTTTACGTCGATGTCCGGATTAACAATTTTCCCTCTGCGGCACCACAAGCCCCTAGCGCGCCGCCTCAAGGGCCACATCAGACATTTCCACATCCTGAAAGCAATCAGAGAACTATTGATGAAGCTGATGGAATCGTTCGAGATATAACTTTTCATCGGTGGGCAAACTGCCGGGGGTTTCACTGTTCTACATAGCTCGCAACGAGGAACACCCTTGTGTGTCACAAATTATTAACCCACCCCACAGGTGTCTTCCCTGGTGGTTAACTTACCAGCTTTGCCCTTTTGCGTCGGAGAGCTAATCCTTCACTTCTTGCACAGAAGCAAACACCGTTCGAGCCCAGTTTAGAATCGGGAACGGAGATATTTTACCAACACCCAGATGTTTAGGATAATTGCATTCAATAGACGGCAAGATGGGCAAGCTTCCTGCTCTCTTTCATAGTGGTGGAAGTTTGATGGCAATGCGAACACCATCCAACCATTTTGCTTCTCGTGAAGAGAGAAAAAAGAGGTGAAACCACAAGGGAACGAAATCAAGAATCAGCCTCCACAAACTTTGTTGAAGGTACCGGACGGACGCGTGTTGTGAGATTTAACATTTGTTAGAGAGGCATACGACGTATTTTATACATCGTCGATGAAAACTGCGCGAGGTTCATCATTCTGATGATCTGGATGCGGATTTTCTTCGCCCGACCTTGCTTTCAAATTTTACTGGAGATATTCAACTTCATGCAGAGTTGTCTCTCTTACCTTGATGCAAAATAAACTCATTCACATTGTTAATATACCCGTATATTTTTGTTTTGAGCCTCCACCATAGAAGGGAATTTGGGCTGGTTCCCCGTAGCTCGGAGAGACGGGAGACCGCATATTCTGCACATTTTATCGATACAGAATTCGGTATGTTGCATGTTTGATGCATCAATAAACTGGAGAGAGATCCAAGGGCATTGCGCTCCTCCACACAACCCTCCCCACCCACTCCCTCCTCTCATCGCTCACTTTCTAAACAGGGTTTGTCACCGGGCAATGGCTGAACCATGACCCGTATCTGACGAGGCGGTGGATAACGTCGAGGCAGAGGGCTATATTCTGATATGGTGAACTGGGTTACTGGGAAGATTGGAGACACTGCGCCAGCATACTGCAGCTTATTTTTATTCATCCAAGAGCAACATTTGTGGACGCCATTCACGGTCGAACCTGGCATCTTTAAGGTGGTCGCTGCCTACAAAAGGTGTTTGATGCTGCTCGCCATTTTAGCCAAGAGGATGATCAACAAAGTGAGTTTGTCCGTTCCTGGAAGCCTTCCAGGTGAGTCACTTTTTTCAACAGAAATGCTGAGATTACGTGATATAGTGGGTTGTTTGGAGACGAGACTTTAATAATTTAATTCTACAGAATCGGGCATGATTAGCACTAAAATGAGGAGCAGAGTTGCCAAGCTTATTCATCACAACGCTCCCTGACTGGCTGCTCCAGCCCTCCTTCCACTGCAACTTGGGAAAGTTCACGGTTCCAAATTTGAAGCTCCTTGAACCGATCGCAGCACCACGTGATCTGTTCTCCAATCGCTGATCGGCAAAAGTTGCTCGTTTCCAGCCACACGTACAAACCGTTGAAGGTTCCAGTATATGCCGGAACAGTTGCGAACTGGGTGATCAGAAGGAGATTGCGGTATCTTGTTGCTGGGGTTTCATCGAAGTGTCCCATTCCTCCGATCTTCCAGCACAGCCAGGAATGTTCTACGCCGATCTCCACTTGTTGCCGGTTCACGTGGTACCAGACTCTACTCCATAATTTTTCAACAAATCTGTCCTCATTTCTCTGTAGTTTTCTTTTCAAGTATCTTTCTCTTGTCTTTTACTGCGCCACCCACAGCGACGCGGCGACCGAATTAATACCCTCCATCCCACCACCCTCTGCTGCGCTCGGTGTGTGGCGGACTTGGAACATCCCTCTTTTCCATTTCATGATAAATGGCAAGTGTTGGGAAATCTGATGTCGTTGAGCTAGCAACTCACGCTAGCGTCCCTATAGACACCCCCAAGGCCTCCAACGCCACTATGCCAGAGAGTGAGATTTTTGACAATGCAAAGTCGGCAACCGACAAGGAGCATCGTATGACCCTACTACAGGGTCTCAGGCTCTACCCGAAAGCTGTTGCATGGAGTGTTCTCATCTCAACATGTATTGTTATGGAAGGCTATGATATTTGCTTGGTGAACAATTTCTACGCTTTCCCGCAGTGGAACCGAAAGTATGGTGTTCAGTTGGAGGATGGTACATATCAAGTTCCTGCTCGGGTACGTATTGTAGGCCTGTTCTTGGTTTGATCCCCCAAGTCTTTTTGGGGAAACATAGAAAAGCTAACAATTTCCTTTCCATGTAGTGGCAAGCGGCTCTTAGTAACGGTGCAGTCGTTGGCGAAATTATAGGCTTATTCATGAACGGCTGGGCCTCAGAACGTTTCGGTTACCGGTACACAATTTTGACCTGCCTCTTCTTCCTTTCCGGGTTCGTCACCATCTTCTTCACTGCAGCTCATGTGGAGGCTCTGCTAGTAGCAGAGATGCTCTGTGGGATTCCTTGGGGCGTCTTCCAGACTCTGTGCATCACCTACGCTTCCGAAGTCTGTCCTGTTGCTCTACGGAGTTATCTCACGACTTACGTCAATTTCTGCTGGGGTCTTGGACAACTTATTGGGATTGGTGTTCTCAAGGCCATGCTGCCTAGACCTGACGAATGGTCATACCGTATCCCGTACGCATTGCAATGGATGTGGCCGGCCCCACTAGCCTTAGCAATACTCATGGCGCCGGAGTCACCGTGGTGGTTGGTGAGAAGGGGCAGGATCGATGAAGCGAAACGTGCACTTTTACGCTTGACCAGTTTGAACCGGGAGACGGACTTTGATGCGGACGAAACTATTGCCATGATTGTCCATACTACGGCTTTGGAAGAGAAAATCACCCGCGGTGCCACCTATCTCGACTGCTTTAAAGGATACGACTTACGCCGGACGGAAATCGTCTGTATGGTTTGGGCCATCCAGAATCTGAGTGGGAATTCCTTCTCGAACTATTCTACATATTTCCTCGAACAGGCCGGCGTATCGACTACACATGCATATTCTTTCGCTATGGGACAGTATGGAATCAATATGATAGGTGTTTTTGGCGCATGGTTCCTCATGACACTAGGCATTGGGCGAAGAACACTCTACCTGCTTGGCCTTAGTGGTCTCTCCGCCATGCTTCTGATCATGGGCTTCCTTGGCCTTGTTCCTGAGAGAAACCGCGATAAGGGCTCCCTTGCCACTGGTTCTATGATGCTTGTTTGGGCCCTGATCTACCAACTCTCGGTTGGAACGGTTTGCTACTCGCTCGTCAGCGAAATCTCCAGCCGTCGTCTACAAATAAAAACTGTTGTACTAGGACGAATTTTGTATAACGTAGCAGCCATCGTATGCAATGTACTCACTCCATATATGTTAAATCCCAGTGCATGGAACTGGGGCAATTACACTGGATTTTTCTGGGGTGGTATCTGCTTTTGTTGTATCATTTACACTTATTTCCGTATCCCGGAGCCGCAGGGCCGGTCCTTTGCGGAATTGGATGTGCTGTTCGAGCATCGGATTAGTGCGAGGAACTTCGCTCGCACGAAGGTAAATGTCTTTGAGGAGGAGGTGAAGGATGAAATCCTTACTACCTATCAGCGGGTGTCTTTGGGTCACACCATCGAACAGCACAAGGACGAGAAAAACATTACGTAGTCGCCACCGGGCGTCATAAGTTGGTTCACGGGATTGGACAACGCATAAATTGAGTGGAAATATTGGACAGGCTTAATCATGTTTTTCAGGATGGATTTTACGTGCGGTAAAACCTATTATTGGAGCGCATATAATACCCCTAGGCATTTGTCAGCAGCCGATACCCCTTGCGAAGATCCCTGCGATTGTTCTGGTTCCCAAAATCTCCCCCTTGTTGGTGATGTCATTTTTCTATGTGTTATAGACCTCTCTGGTTATAATTTGCTGCTGATGCGAACATTGCGAGCTGAACACGCAAAGCTTTAAGGAATTACTAACTGCCTAGGGGTCAGGCCTCCTCTTTAGGACGCCGCCTTTTAGGAGCATAATGTAATTAGCCCATATCGTCTTATAGTTCTCGCATAGCTAGCTCCTGAATATGAATATGATCAGTAATTTACTCCAACACTGGAACACCCCCCCCCCCCCCCCCCCCCCCCCGGGGGCAGATACATGGGAAGCCAGTTGTGGAATGTGTCCACTTCATCCATTTCTACCTTTAATCGCGTGCAGGCCCTATGGAAACGCTTAACAATGGATTTGAACGTGCCCTATCAATATCAACAACACTCCCTGCAGGTGCAAAAATTGACCTGGAGATCAAGGCCATTGTCTTTGCGCGCAATCCACAGCTGATGCCTTAGTGCCCGACGCGGTCGAAGGCAGCAAAATTTATCCCGGGTAGATATTCATCCACAAGGGCCTTGCTGACAGGTCTTACGCATCAAAAGCACACTGCCCGATACGATTATCCTTTCTCAACTGGCTAAAACGACGATTGGGGATATAACGCTTGCTTGCGGTGATGATAAGCATTTTGTGCTGTAGCTGGGCAATGTTAAATGGGTGCACGAACTTGTCCCTTGATGGTGTCTTTAAGATGGCATGGATGAAGTATTTGGAGGAGCTGGTGAGCATCGGATCGTAGTGCGAAGGGCCCGAAATGACCGTGGCGAGAGATTAAGAACCTATATTATCAAGTGTAGCAGACAGGAAAAATGTGGGGAGGAGATGGATGTGCCAGCCCAGAAGACCCAAAGCAGCAATATTACGAATATCCATGGGATGCTTCAAGCACCATACGCTTTTTGTCGCATTTTGTAGGCTCTCGCGAACTGAGGTTACTTCAAATGAAAATGACAGGATTGAAACATCTCAGGAGCACGATGTGTGCACGGCTGAGAGAACAGATAATTCATATACATTCAAACACTCTCCTCGCACCCGCATTATCTCACAGCATGCTGGGGTGATTAATAATTGAATTCGAGCCACGGACCCTGTTCCTGCATCAGGAGACTTTATGGTTCGTGGATCGTTGGATGTGTTGTTTGCTGATCATATGCAGGACTCCCTGCGTATATCTATTGCTGGTTGCTTCAACGAGGATTGATACTGAGCAGTTTGGTTGGTGTTTGATGGCGGAGGACCAGAGAATGAATGATATTGCCGAGACGCACCTCCGCAGGCCTAACTACCTAGGTACCTAAATACTTAGGGGTGACCTGATTCGCAGCAGGCCAATTCGTCGTCGGTTCTCCCTAACCACCGTTTGCTGGCCACCGAACACCAGCATCGAGATTGTGGATGTGGAAATGACATGATCCTGTGCCGGAACACGAAGGCAGCCACGAATGGCCAGTATATATATGTCTTCGTCTTGTGTTCCAGAATTTGTGTTCCTGAATCACAATTCAAGAAGACCTTCGATCAGTTCGAGGCTAAGAACTTCAGCCTGGTTCATGTCAGCGGCTACATTGATAACACCAGTCCTCGTTTCGCTGATTCTACGCCACGATAAAAAGGCCCAATTTCGTCACTAGGCAGAGGCCAGGTGGATGCCGACAAGAACCACGCACTCTCCCTCCGCCTCCGTGCCCAGGGTTATCGACCAAAGGTCGTCGACGGGTATACTGTCCGCGGAGCCATCATATTTACTAGCATTTGGGACAAATCGTCCAAGAATCCTTGGGTAAGAGAGAACCGGCATGTCTATCGTGGATACCAAAAGAGTCTTCAACAAACTTGTTGGCAGGGGAGGGTATCACCTAACCTATGTTAGCGATTAGAAGTCGAGGAAGAGGACCCCCGGCTCCGTAGATCGCTCGTCATGGTCTCATGAGCAAGAGATGTCAGGAGGAATTCAACAAGAATTTGAAAAACGACTTCTGTCCAGTCCATATTAACTGTTACCCTGTCAACGGCCAAGACTTTCCTCGCTGCAATCTGGAAAACTTTTAACACTGCCTTCCAAGCCAGGTATGGATTAACCGCCCGGCAGCAACAAAAGACCTTTGATGAATTAGTAAAGGGAAGATATGTCCTTTTGGTTGTCAGCGGCTATGAGGAAGGAAATTGCGTCAAATACGCTGCAATTTGGAACAAGGCATAAATAGGATGTCTGTCTAGGCCAGGAGTTTCCACGAAAACATTATGAGAGCTCTTCGATGTTTTCAGCCCATGGAGATGAAAATATGTGAGCTGGGCGTTGTTCTACGAAGTTAACTCTATGAACGCGGAGGTGTCTTTGTATCTTTTATCCTATAATTCTTAAATACTTTGTTGTCATCATGATCTCCGAAAATGTAGGTAAACTTTACTGGCCCTTTTTCTTCCAATATCGTTATGTGTTTGAGGTAGGTAAAGTACGTCCCAATCCATATAAACCGTTTAAGGCATTCTTGTCAAAGGCAATGGCTTAAGTGGAGGTCTACTGCGGGCTCTGATGCGTGGATCCGCACCTGCTCAGGTGCCGTCAAACCCTGTCAGTAGCAGATTCCGCTCTGTAGGAAGTGAGGATTTGGAAGCGGATTATTTTATGATACCGTTTAATATGAGATAAAAAGAAAGGAATTTATACACGACATGAGACTAGGAGGTGTTGAAAAGTGAATTAATGCTAATGAAAACTTTAGATATAAAGGAGGTTTACGTATAGCAGTAGCCAGGTGGTACTCAGAAATCACGCAAGCCTTTCAAATGCAGGAGTTCCCGAGTAAGCATGAAGTTATTAGGTGATTCTCTGGCAATCGTTCAGGGATTGGTAAAGCTGCAATAGAACATGCTCCTTTGCACATTGTGAAGCAAAATAGAAACTCAAAATCCGAAAAGATTTTCATCCTCCTTGTAACCCCAATCCTTCAAATTCGGCAACGCTGCCATCTTGATCAATCCTGGTGGTCCACAGAGAAGAGCCACGTTATCTTCCTGGGGTTCAAACCCATACTGTCGAATAACATCCCTATTCACCAGGCCTTCAATTCGCCCCTCCATCAACTCCTGCTTCGGACTTGCAATAACATGGACAATTCTAAACTGCTGCGGATGCTGTTTCGCAAATTCGTCGAGCTCATCCATCAACAGGATATCGTCCTCTGTCTTGTTAGCGTCTATCACACTGATGGCCGTTGGGTCCTTTGAACCACCGGGCACAGCATCCGAGCGGAGAATACGTGCTATTAGTTGGTAGCCAGGAGTGATACCGGACCCGCCAAGGATGAGAGTGGCGTTATTGAATTTACGGATTTTGCCGCCGATTACGAATTGGCCATTGCCTTCATACCTGATCATACCCGAGGGGCCTTTTATTTCGACCTCTTCGTTGTCACGCAAGCAGTCCAGCACATTGCTTATCGTGCCTCCCGGTTGCGTGGAACTAGGAAAATAAGTTTTCACAGCGAGGGTGAAGGTACCGTCCGCTTCACTTTCGAATACGGGTCGCACTGGCGTATAAGGTCGAATGACGAGTTTGTCAGCGAAGTGGAATCCCAGCTGGATATGTTCGCAAGTGCCCAGGCCGAGGCTTTTTGTGTCTGGCGGGAGAGCGAATGTATAAAGTCGAGTGTCTGCCGAAAGCTGCTTCTTTTTCTGGAAACGAACCTGAGTCCATCTGGTGATTGAAAATGAAGCTTATTAGCCTCCTATAGTTGATATGGCAGCATCTAAAGGGACCTATACTTGTGCCGCTGTATCCCCGATTCAGCCTTATCCGCACCATCTTTAGTCCTTGCCTTCATGTTTTCTTCGGCTTCCTTCTTTATGTATTCCCTCGCCTTCTCGGTGACAACGCCAAGTAGGCATTCTGAAGCTGGTGTCAGCCAGTATGCAATTGCCATAAAAATGATGATAACTTTTCGTTCCTTTCCAATCTATGGTTTGCTCATGGTGTGCTGGTGTATGGAAACACCGTACATACCGTTTAATTTTTGTTGGGCATAGTCATCGTGGATACTCTCGAACTCCTCCGTTGTTTCCAAATGGACCCTTCCAGCATGTGCCAAAATAGCAGACGCACCACCAGGATGCCAGCTTAGGACATTCGTTGCATCGTAGACTTTATTGTTGATAACTATCCAGCAGTTTGATTCTGAGTCGTGTTTCTCCACTTCTTGACGGGTGAACTGCTTCTGTGGGGCGGTCGCTTCCTGTCGGATTTCCTCCCTCTGCTCTTCTACTGACGGCTTCATCCAACCCCCTTTGCCCGATCCGGGTTCTGTGGGGTGCTGAAAGGTAATCAGCAGGTCTCCAGATTTGGGATGCTGGGAAATATTGGTACGGACGGTGTACCAGCAATTATTCATCATCCTAATTTCGTGTAGTATTTGATCAGCTACTCATCATGGGATTTAATGCAAAGTATACTCACCCAAGTAGATTCCAGTTTAGGCGTTCAGGTTGGCAATTTTTAAATGCATCGAAGCATCGTACTGTGATTCCGGTTGCTCGCGCTAGATGGACAATGTCAACATCCACGTACCAGTGAACCCAAATCCAGAATTTCTTGCCATGGCGTATAGGTGCTTTAGGGAACTAATCCGGTAACAGGTTAATTATCAGCTCTGGGAGAGACTTATTCACTTTTATAGAATAATGGGTTAAGCAGACAGTCAATACACTTACTCTACGTATACAATAAAGCCAGTTTTCGCCACCGTCTAGGCTCACCTCAACCCGCTGAACCTCATGACCGCCTCCAGAATATGCGATTCCTTCAATTCTGTATTCCTTGCGCCTCTTATTATCACCAGTGACTAAATTTAACGCCTCTCCGTTGGCAGGTTTAACAATCACAGAATTCAAGGTCTGCTCGACGCAAGCAGTGCTAGGCAGTTCAAACATCGCTTTAGCAAACTCCGAGTCCATGTCAACGACAAAACTGGGCAGCACGCGATTGTCAAAGACATGATAATAGGTATCGTTTTCTTTATCGGACGTCCAGATACGAGACAGCCACTTCACACATCGTCCACCAACATAACCAGGGATAACGATGCGGAGCGGATAACCATGATCTGGGGGTAGGACTTTATCATTCATCTCGTATGCAAGGATAACGTCGTTATTCGGATCCATGGCGTATTCCAAGGGAATGCATGTTGCATATTTCCCGTCGCTGGGGTCATCTGCCCCTTCGAAGTTAACCCAGGTGCGGTAGGGTGGTGGCTCATCTGGTACTCCCGCTGCAAGCAAGACATCACGAAGCAGTGGTCCTTTCCAATATGCACACCCACAAGCCCCGGGACCCCAGTTGAAGCCCTTAGATCTCTTCACCATGTTGACTTCCTTGCGTCTATTGCCATCACACGCAATTAGAACAGGAATATTGATAGTTTGAAAGCGGTCCTTTAGCTCGTCCATTGACAAAACCAACTTTCCATTTTCGACATCAAGCCGATGAGTCTGCCATCGTAGATGAGGAACGGGACCATGGTTGCGCACAAAATGGAGTTTATTTGGCGTAATGAGGCCAGCATCGTACAGAGTACTCAGAGGCGGCTCACAGTTTAATGGGTGCTTTCCCGTCAACCGAATTAGGGCATCGTTTCGAGGAATCCAGTTGTCCGGAGAGAATTGATCAGCCTCATCGATGCGCATAGGTTTTGCGTCTTGACCACCAGCCAGCGGAGACCGGCCCATGCCATCGTCTTGTTTGAGTGATTTTATATACTCCTTCTCCGTTTGTAATGTCCGTAAGAGGGCAATCTCCTGTGCGGAATACGTTTGCTTCGAACGGTCAGCCGTCTTCGCGAGTGGTTCTCCCTCCGCGCCAGTCTCGTTTTCAGGTGGACTAGCATCCTCTCCGTTGGTAGCATTCTCCCCACACTCTCGCCTCCTTTCATTCTCTTGCTTCAAATGCCTCTGTACTTCTTCTACTTCCTCCTTCCTTTTTTTCTCCTCTTCCTCTTTCTGTCTCTTCTGCACATTCACAGGCCAATTTTGCTGACACTTAATGAAATCTTCCGTCGTATGCAACACATATCGCCAGCCCTCCGAGAAAACTTCAGGTCTTCTCAGATGGAAGTCCTATCGTTATCGTATCGTGCAAGCAAACCACATTAGCGAAACCCGGAGAGGAACAAATCAATTAAAATACACACCAAACTCTCCTCAGCCATGATTACAAGATAGAGTAATGTATACTTCCTGCTTTGTCATAATATCCCTCACGGTAAGCAGATCGCCACGTTCCAATTTCTTTGATAATTCCGCCTCATTCTCAATCGCATGCTCCTCAAATTCGAGCTCCTCCTTCAACCATTCATCGCCACGCTGCGTTAATCCTGGGAAATGGTTTTCTCTATTACGGAGCCCGATACGGGGCAGCACGGCCGTTCTCCAATTCGGCTCCTCTTCAATTTCTTTCTTAGTGGAGCCGGGGTGGTACCTGGGGCAGGTGATATGGGCACCAGAAGCCATTACTTCTCGTTATCGATGTAAGCCAGTTTGGATCGCATTGGGATTCCGATAAACAATATTTATTTCGTGGTTGATGCCCAGCTCAATGGCATGTTAACCGATCGGATGGACGAGTGAACTGTATATATTCAACATTCTGCAACGTTTTGTTTCGTGCTTTGAAAAACCAAACCATTTCATTTCCGCAAAGGATTTAAACCTATATATCTATTTCGTAAAAACCTTGGAAAGATCAGATTTCATCGCATATGACTTCACCGTTCTAATCCCTGAAATGATGATAACAGCTCTGACAGGAGGTGCGGTTAAAAGGTTTAGCTGCATGACATCATAGTGTAACACGAGGGATCTGGGGTACGATGACATCAACCAAACCACTCAAGAACCAACAGACAAACACAAATGAGTGCGGTTGCACTATCATGTGGGTTTGCGATTGCATATGGTTATATGTCAGAGTCGGTAGGAATCGGCAAAAATGAAACGAATGATGTGGGTAAGCTCACAAATAATACGAAATCTATCCTTTTCCATGAAACCTAGGCCTGGCAATTAAACTCTCGTTACCAGACATATCCAATGCCACATTCTAAAACGCCATTTACAGGATGACCTTGTGTGTCGCTCCCTTCTCCAACTCCTCTCCAAATATATTAATATCCCACCGTGGCGAGTCTATATGAAAATCAGTGAGCAAAGGCGAATTGGAAACCTGCTAGAAATAATTTGACACTCACAATATGCACAGGGGGTATTGAATCGTCTCGGTTGTTTAACCAGATCATTGATTGCAGAAACGTCCTCCGGAGGCAGATCAATTTCTTGAAAGTTCTCGACGATTCTAGAGGGAGTGACCGACTTGGGAATGACACTGTGTCCACCAATCTGAGACCAGGCGAGCCTACAAAATATCATTATTAATATATAAGCAAGAAGAGTTAGCCCTCGGGATCATTGAACAGACGTACAAGACCTGAGCTGGTGTCACGGAGAGTCGACCAGCGATCGCTTGAATCTCTGGATGAGAGATAAGAAGTGGCTCTCCGATCATGTTGTTTCCAAACGCCTGTTTCGGTGCGTTAGATTATAAAGGCGTTTATAATGCTGGGTGAATGGGAGTCTAACTGAGTAAGCAGTGATGTGAATGCCCTTCTCCTTGCAATACTTGACCAAATCATTGCTTTGCAGCAGAGGATGGCGCTCAACTTGATTCACCGCTGGGACGACCCCAGTTCCCTTGATAAGAGCTTCGATCTAGATCGAAGTATAAGCGTTAGGACTGAGATCCAATGACAAAGTGCGTAAAACATTTAAGCGTTCAGCCACCATACATATTCTATTGTGTGGTTGGATACTCCAACGCTTCTAACTTTGGTCTTGGGAAGTTGGGTCATAGCTATTAAAGCAAAGTCAGTAGGGGTCGTGTAAGCGGTCAAGTAACCCTGTTCGTGTCTGGGAGTCGTAGAGTCGTATAGATTCTTATGACATACCTCTCCACGTGTCCATGAGGGAAGTGGAATCATCGATTTTGACGTCATTCCTTGCGCAGGAGCTTGCTGTATCGAGAGGGAAAAGGTCTCTTTCGGACCGATACTCGAACGCCACTGGCCAGTGGATAAGGAAGAGCTATGGAAGGGACATGTAAGAGCTCAGCCGTGCAAAACGAGAGCATATCTGCGAAGGAACGTACATCCAGATAGTCAAGCCCAAGTTGGTGCAAGCATATATCAAGGGACTTCTCAACATGTTCTGGCTTATGGTGGCTTGTTAAATATTGGAAAGGTCAGCGGATTCCAACGTGACTTGATGATGGCTGGGAACGTCGTACTGATTCCACAGCTTAGAGGTCTGTATGCCAAACGCGGGTCAATTAGCGGCTATTCTGGGCGACGTGTGTTTCTTCCGAAAACATACTATAAATATATCCTCTCGCTTCAGTCCGGGAATTTCTTTCAAGGCTCTCTTCAGGCCTTCACCAACCTCGCGCTGATTTCCATAGCTAGCACACGAATCAGAATACTGGTTTGGACAAGATTGTTTATGGTTAAGTAATTAGAACCCACATGTGGGCAAGGTCCTACAAAAGTTATCCATAGTTAGTTCATTGACACACACCCTCAATATCACTGAGGTTCCTTACAAGATGACGATAGCCAGCTTTGAGTGCCTCGAAAACACCTGCGCCGACTTCACTGGGAGCGGACTGCCATGTTCCGTAGCCAAGAAGACTTCAATTAGGAGAGATGAGAAAAAGATATCAGTTCGAAAGGCCCTCACTTTGGTATATGTTTCAATGGATACTCACGGAATATGGTGGCCGGTGTTGAGACACGCACTTCTACCGAAAGACATGACGGTGAACGGAAATGTGGTGTAAATTGATATGATATTGATATACAGAAGCAATAGAGTATGCAGGAATTCGTTTTCCAGAGGTAAAATAGAGCGCCGGAAATGTGCTTGGGAACTTAAATGTAAGTTGTGCTCACTGCCCCTCCAGGATAACGCCCTTCTCCGGCTCGACTGATCTCACGTTGTGGAGTGGATTGTGGAGTGATATCACGATCTCCAACTGTTTTCACAGAGAATTCTAAATTACCTGTCACTAGTGGACGTAATATTTCTCGAAATCCTTTGTGAGGCATATCAGCAACTATAACTCTTCAATGTGGCAGCAGGCAATGATTGTGCTTCCATACATTCATAGATATGAATAGGGGTGACGAGAGTGTCTCTGGATTTCATCTATTGTTAATGCGCCGGTCAAGTTATTAGTGTCGACAATCAGGTTGCAGTTCCAAATTTCCACTTTTTCTACACCTGAACGAGTAGACTCGATATTCTGCCCTGAATGAAAAGTAAGGGTAACTAGGTCCTAGGTAGTGCCCAGTGCTCTGGCATGGTCGTGAAAGATTTTCCAGAAACTTAGTTATCCACAACATAGGTGGGGAGAGCCGAATTTTAATACCGCACCCATTGACATATGAATTGAATGGCTTGCAGGCAATTCCATCAATTTCATTGATTTCACCTTCTCCATTTCCATTTGCCCGTAGGCTCCGGAAACTGGTGCGCTGAGATGCCGCTTGATCGAAGTGCTAAATTTATTTTGTATCTGGGGATCCCCATGGAACGCAGAAAGCTTACCCGCCACGAGGAGCAAACTTTTCTGTTTTGGCAATCTAGCCCAGTCCCAAGAGCCCTTGTGCGTTTCTGAAAATAAAGTGTGCATAGTCACTTGCGTCGCAACTACAATGAGCTCTATTCCTGGCCTTTGGCATGTTTTTGATAAGATGTCACTAGATTTCACTCTCAGTTGGAGATCCTAGAGTTAGAGCTTGCAAGACTTACCCTCGAGATAAGTTCTACCATGGAAGCTTCCATTGGTTGGGTAGTCCCCCGCTGCTGATTATCTTAACTAGTTAATAATAATGGGTTGCAGGATTAGGGCTTGATTGCCAATAATAACATGTTTAGGATTTGCGGGCAGGGTTATTCTGCCTCTGCTTGCCGCCTTGACGTAACCCCTGAAACCTTCAGCAAGGTCCAATCCAATGTCACAACCCCTGTGGAACTGACAGAATGGGCCAGCTCCGTTGATTTCAGAGTTTGCACGCTACGAGAGAACGACTATATGGAGAACAGTCACGTGAAAGAGGTGTCCGACAGGAACTGGTGCTTTCAAGCTTCTCGTGAGACGACCTCCACATCCTCGATCCCAACCAATATTGAGAGCCGTATCAGTGTGCTATATAATGTCCAATGTCAAAGTAGGGCTCGTCTATTGATCGAGAATACCTAGTTCATCGTGACTCTGGAAATATATATCTACCAATGTAAGAGGGAGGGCGATTAACAACCATAATGGTTTTATATGCCGACAAAGAGGCGGCAGATGGCGAAAATATCGATTGGATTCTCAGTGAGGTATCCCGTCGAAACCAACAAGAAGATATCAGCTTCGTTGCAACGTTCACATCTCTAGAAATGGAGTAACTAGCACTGCTTAGGTTGGTGTTCCAGACTCCGGCCAATCGTCCCCAAAGCTTAAATAGTGAATTTCAACAGCAGATCTCACACCTGCCGGATCCATAACAGCAAACAGGACATTAATCTGCACAAGTGAAGATACTGGCATATCCGGACCCAGGTTATTAGGGAAAATTCGCAAATATGCAAGAAGGCATATCAACCATACTAAGAGTCATCAATCAAGTACATCATCTTTTTTCGGATTTCGAAACAACAGAACCAGCACTTCCATCGCCGTAAGTTTCACTGGTAGAAACATCTCCATCCTCTTCTTCTTCATCTTCAGACGTAGCAAACCGAATTCTCTTCCCATACAGCAAGGGCGTGCGACCGACCGCACTCCCCAAAACGTAACCAACATACGCTCCCGTAATAATCGTGATAGGGTATGCTTGCCATGGCCGGTCCCTTCAAATAAGTCGAAAGTTATATTAGTAAAATCCACTTAATACTTCTCTGAGAAACCAGATAAATAGAAATAGATAAAAAGAGGCTCAATACCAATCCAGCGGGATTGGCACGGCACCAAACCACGCGCCCAATCCAACACCAACAGTTCCTCCCCAGACAGCATCTGTACCACGTGATAGACCCCATATCTCCCGCCAGACTATGCCGTCCGTGCCGTGCATGTATACCAGACTCGTGCCTGCGAGGAGGGACATGTGCGCAGCGCAGAGGATAGTGTGGGGGATGTGAGTCGTGAATGGCGCACCGAAGAGAATGAGAATGAGAGAAAACAGCGGGGTGCCCAAGAAGAGCGGGAGGGTTAGGGAGAGGAGGGCCGGCTGAGTCTTATGTTAGCATGTTTCTTCTATCTCCTGGACATTGGAACGTGCACGATATGGATCTTTTTTTCTTCTTTTTTATTTATTTATTTATTTATTTATTTTTATTTATTTATTTTTTTTTTTTTCAGAAAATGAAATGAATAATGAACATACGATAATCTTTCCCCTCTCTCCGTCCCCATGTATTCGTTTGCGCGCCCCAATCTTCCCCCCACTAGTACCCCTGCCGCTCCTCCCTTTCCCTAGGCCCCCTTCTCCACTGCCACTACCGCCACCGGCAGCAGCAGGCAAGCATACTACCGCATAAACCCCCTGTAACAGCGCCAGCAATGGCAACATGCTAAGCAGTGTGGACACGGGATCCTCAACGAGGGCGCGGAAGCGCCAGGTAAAGAGACACAGCAGGAGAAGCGGGTGGATGTGCGCGTATGTCCGGGAGGAAGGAGAGGCGAGTACGGAGGTTGGCGGATGTTGTTGGGCTTGTGGTGAGGAAAGTGATTGGTGCGGCGGTTGATGTGGTGTGGTTGTCGTCGAGGTGGGTTTCGAGGGAGAGGTGTGCAGGGCCATGCTTCAGGATTTCCCTGAGGTGGGAGTTTTGCCCGTATTTGGCAATGGCACTGTTGAGGATTCTCTCCGTTTACTATAGGAGAGGCATTGGTGTTACGTTGGTGCAGGGTTGGGATTTCTTGACATTATTTTCGGAAGAGGAAGTTTCGTTTTTGAGAAGAGATTGCGGTTGAGATTTGAGGTTGGAGTTTTGGGTTGCATGATCTAATTTTACGTATGGGATAGTATTGGGAATACGACAACCTGCAAAATAAAATACGACAATGTAAGATTCACCAAATTCCGACCTATATAATATCTGTATGGTAACTCTTGAGACTGTTGATGAAGAGGTGAAGGAAGGGTTATCCCAATGGTTAATTAGGCTGATTAGAAATGCTATGTATTTGTGTTTAAATAGTAGTACAGTAATCATCAGTTCAGCAAAAATGATCCCATGCAAGCGAAAAAAAAAAAAAAAAAAAAAAAAAAAAAAAAAAAAAAACCCGTTACAAGGACTTGAGTCGATGTGGGAACCAAAATAAAAAATATATGCAAAAACATTGGTGGAATAAAAAAATACCAAGAAATAAGAATATCTCAGCTCAGAGGTGAATTATGAAACAAAAAGAGAATCACGTATCAACGAAAAGTCAATTGACAATAAGGTGGGGTCCACGCTGAGAACCGCCAAAAAAGAAATAAATAAAAATAAAATCTGAGCATATGAAAGACTATAATATAGATACATAATTTGAAGTGAAAATAAAACTTAAGGTAGCAAAAATGCCAAAATGTGAGCAGGAAGAACATCGCCTGGGAAATAGGTAATAATATACAGAAGACAGGGAAGTATAAAGAAGGGCCGGAGTCCCGAACAAAGAAAGGCAAACAGCGGAAAAAAGGTTCCAAAAAAAAAAAAAAAAAAAAAAAAAGGCAGAAAGAAAGGACGTTTGAAATCCTAAAAAGGACTTCCATACGCCACAAACAACCGAAAACCGAGTCGTAAAATAAAGGCCGTGAGTATGTAAGACGGTGGAATGTAGAGAGGTATGTACAGAACAATTCTCTGGATGGGGGTGCCGCGTCAACTCCTTCCCCGTTGAATTGTCAAGTTGCTTGCGATGGGATATCTGAGGCCGCAAAATGGACCATAAAACAAATAATATAATATAAATAAAAATTACTATAAGGAAAGGGTAGGCGAAGTGCGATGGATGAATGGACGAATGAATGAATGGCAGAGGTTTAATGTAAATGCTAAACAACTGCAGTCGTTCCGGAATTGGGTTGAGAGGCGCATTGATAAGATATGGTTATATATCATATCATGCCCGCCAGATGATGATATCTCTCTAGCGGCCCCATGTTGACTCCTCGGTATGCATCGTCTATCTTCCTCTGATGGGCTTCCGTGAACACATCGCCACCGTCTGGTTCAGCGCTCTGGCTCCCTCTTCTATCGCTACACCTCCGGTTTCGGGGAGAAATTCTTTCGGAGGAATCGGAGTAGGTGGGAAGTAAGAAACTACCATGTGCCATCAGGGGTTGGGCGCTGTTGAGAAAAGCGACGTCCCGTTGCAATTGGAAGATTTGTTCTTCGAGAAGTTTGCGGGCGGTCTGTTCCCGTCGCACAAGAGTGGTCAGTGCGCTGTATTGTTCGACGGATATTCCATTGAAGTCAGAGACGGAAGTAGACAGGGTCTGACAGGAGACATGGTGACAGGCAGTTTGGGGCCGCAAGGTAACAGTACTACTAGGTCTGTCAGTGCTGGGTGAGGTTCGAGGAGGAGTGATGCTGGGACTTGATTGGAATGAGCTGATGAAGCGGGGTACATCAGTGTCTTTCTGATAGGGGGAATGTCGTCGCATGCTCTTGTCAAACGGTTGCTTTACGGGGGAAACGTTATGGCCTTGAAGTTTTGCGATGGCAAATTCAAGGTCCATCAGCTTCACCTCCAACATATTTACTCTTTGAGCTAGGTTGGTGTCGGAACTATCTTGCATCGTCCCCATCAATGTGCTGAAATTGAACGGGTCGTCTATCGATTGGCCGTCATCTGCATCGTCTGCATCGTCTGCGGCTTCTAGAACGCTAGCAATAGTGCTTCTGGTTTCAGGTCGTGTCAGGACAGATGGGCTCCTATCTGATTTCAGAAAGCTCTCCCTCAAAAGTTTGATCTCGTCGCTACGCCGTCGCCATTGTATTGGAGACATACGATGCGATCTTGCTGCCTCCCGCAACCCAGATACACTTCGCGACCGTCGTTTTTGTTGTTTGGATGTCATTTGGGGGAACCCCGCAGGCTGTGTCACGTTTTGTGGTGGCGAATGGATACTGCGCGGCCTCGAGGTAGGCAAGGCGATATGGAGTGCTAATTCACGGGCTTCCTGAGTTGATAGGACCATGCTTGGCAGAGTTGCCCTCCGTCGAAGCTGTCGATGGTCTAGTCTTGGTGACCCATTGTTTGATCGTGGAAGACAAGGCATACCTATATTTCCAAGTGGACTATCTGTAGGACTCTGGGGTAATGAACTTGTCCGAGCTGGTAAAGACGGAGCTCTATTTGAGCGTGAGCGCAAAGAGGCGGGACCAGCTTCAATTGGATGCTCTACCGGTTGAAGAGCAGGGGTCCATTGTGATATTCTGACCGCATTGCGCTGTTCACTCGTCATGGGCACTGGGCCACTCCCCCGCTTTCGACCGAAAATCCTGCGCATTACTGTTCTCAGGGTGCTGCCTCTGCGACTATGTTTGACCAAATCCTTGGACATATTAGTGGAAACTGAAGTTTGAGGAGTGTGAGATATTACACTATTTAAAGGGTTGCTCGAGGTCACGCGACGGTAACTGTCGGGCCGTGCCGTGGAGGTAGTCTGGCCATTCTTTGGAGGTACTGCAGCTACAGAAAGAGGCTCTGAGACATCTGGAGGCGGGGCATCGAGAGAGTCCTGACTAGGATGCTGAGAGAGGAGAATTGGATCTGATGTCTTCTGCGGCCAAGGTTTTGAGGTTGGCGAGAGATTCCGAAACCCATTATTGCTGTGCAGTAGGAGCGGCTGAGCAAGAGGAGATATGGTGCTCGCCATCACAAGTTAGGCTCATGAGGAGACGATAGTAGGGAGCTAAATTTGCATTTCTCTCCCCGACCTCCTCCTCCTCTTCTTAAAGGTAGGTGGCTGAGTCCCCTTTATCAATAGTCTCTCACCTCGGGAACTGTGGCTGGCGCTGTGCGCAATCGTGATTGTTGGAGAGGGGATCACAGATCAACACAGGCAGTGATCCGATGAT
>NW_015440955.1:289868-321287 GCF_000150705.2 Paracoccidioides lutzii | reverse complement strand
TTGTTGCTGCTGCTGCTGCTGCTGCTGAACGAGTGATGGGAACTGGGTGCTGGCTCTGGCAGACAAGCCAACAGTCAATCAATCCCATGGATGATAATAATCATAGTAGAAACCTACTTGATCTTATCTCTTTAAATTAATTTTATTTTTTCTGTCTTTTTTTTTTTTGAAAAAGTCGGGAACTTCACCCAACTGAAGCTCACTCTAACCAGACAGGATTATTATTATTACTACGGGTTCCTCCACATCTCTCACTCGAGTTCTGTCTATCAAACTTTCCCATGGGCCCCGGAAGCAGTAAAGAAGAAGTCCAGGCCCAACGCGTGCAGCAAACAGGTTGTCCACCTGGCTGGCGGCCGTCACAATGCACAATGCACGCTGTTCCTGGCATGATGGGTCTTTGCTTTTCTCTCTGGAACTGCCTCGTTGTTTACTCCGTACTCCCGCACTCCTTTTGACCCCCTTTTATGCTTTGATTATGTTACAATTTGATAATGACTCATCGAGAATCTCCCTACCGATCCCGTAACAGGGTCGTGTTTGCAGAATGATGGTAACAATAATACCACATTCGCACACGGAATAACAGACAACAGTTATAATTAAGCTTGGATATCCCGGATTGTGGAGTTTTGTCTCCCGTCTCCGGATCGCGCTTAAATATCACCTACCCATGGTTACGAACTCACAGCTCTCTCCAAACAAGGTTCGTCCCGTACAATAAGATGCGAGGCACAAGTACGGTGGAAACTGGCTTTCCCGGCAATTTCACCAACTTCTCAGTCTCGGTTTCGAGCTTCACGGATTTCAATGCGGAGTTGCGTGGTTGTGGTTGCACCCCTTGCCACAGAGCCAGGACGAATCGAAAAAATTTGACCTCAACTAACCACCAGTCCTGGAGTCCTTGGCCCCCGTTCACATCCCTTGAATGCCGAGCCAAGCCAAGCTATATAACAGTCTCCTCCGTATTTATCACCAGATACCACCCTCATTTTTTCTTGTAATCTCCCTAGACTCTACTAACAGAGTTAGTTATGGCACAAATGATCTATTATAAATATTCCACGGTTATCGCGGGCATAACTAGAGGACCGGAAACCAAGCCGAAGTCACCTGTGCAACCTACGTTCCGGCAACCATACTTTAGCATCCAGCCGAGCACGCGAAGCCAAGCAAGGATGCAAATCGATTGATACAAGGTAGCAATGGATTCATTAATCCACTTCTGTCGATTATGCACTTCTGCCAACCCTCTTCGTCATGGAGGGGGCCTGACCACACGGCCAAATGATTCCTCTCGAGATAGGACCTCGGGAATCTACCATTTTTCCTAGTCTGGCAATTCTTTACGGGGTCACAAAAAAAGGGCTGAAGCCTACCGAGTACAGCTCTCCCAATAATACATGATAAGATGCATCGTGAAAATCAGGTTCCTGCCAGGGCCAAGAAGTTTAATCTAACCGATGGAAACTTGTTCAGACTTTTTTCCAAGTTTCCAGCAGCAAGTAGACAGACCCATTTCATGAATCACTTATTCTACTTCTTGCTGGCTCCGGTTTCACAGCAGAATATGGGTTCAACCCCCGTCTGTGGTTCTTTGTTCTCCAAATTTCCATGCCAAACCACTCTTACATTCAAATCCATATAGTTATATAACTTTGCAAACAGTTAAATCATGCGGTTCCTCAAACAGTCACCACTACGCAGCGTACCCACTCAACAAAAAGAAAATTATCTTCACCGCCAGAAAACCACCGCAATGCTACAGGGTAATGGTTTCACTAGCATCGGATTGAGCCAACCCACCATTAGCTCACTGCTCTGAGAAGCCAATCCCATCTGGAACTTTGGGGGAAGGGGTCAAATGACGAACCTGTATCCAATCACTTCAATAGTCTCCATCGCTAGTCTACGGGGGAAGAGTTCAACCCCTGGTCTAGCCAAATTTCGCGATGCACCCGATAAGTGGAGAGTGGCACTGGTTGAAGACTATCATACCCTCGTGGGTTTCGCAGCAAACGCGGGAAAATGGAGATCCCTGGGGTAGTTCATCCAATCATTGTCAGCCAACTATTTTTTGGGCTGTAGCTTCAAATTGGAGCTAATAGTTGCCAACCAGTAAAGGGGTCACAAAATAAGGTACATCCATAATTCCAGAACTCCCGGTGGAGTTTTTCCATTATCAAGGATCAAGTTACAAGGATGATAGTTAATTATGCCCAAACGCCTTGCAAACAACTGTACGTGTATAAAATAGCAACTGCAACAAACTGCATATTTGCACTGAGCGGCACGATGAGACACATTTCCCGTCTGGCTTTTCTCAGTTTCTTTTTTTCTTTGCTCCCGCGTTCTATATCAAATCTCCACCCCACCTTACCCCTTATCCCAGCCATCAGCCGATGACTTTCACGTTCTGGAGATGGAGTTGTCCGAAGTATGAAAGCTGGAAATCATTTTTAGAACAGGCCTTCTGCCTTCAGTGGTGATCCTCTCTCCGACCGATACGTTGGAGTTAGCCAATAATCCAAACAGTTGATAGTCCGAATGTTCCTCTTAAGCAACCATAATCAATGTGTGCCGCGGTTGCCTTTAATCGGCCCGAAAAACTCACCCACCATCGGATATCCTCACTATTTCTGATACCACCTCAGCTCTACAGTGTAGCCAATAAAAACGGCATAACGCGCTGCGATCGGTATGCACCTCATACACTTTTAACCCTACCCTGCCGAGCCGGGCTGAAAAAACTACCGCTTTGCTTGCGTCAGTCAACCTTTTAGGATTTTGCGATTTAATTGGATGATGATTATGCATTCCCAGAATGAATGCGACCGGGGACCGGGAAGATATTCAATATCTTCCCGAAATTTTGAGATAAATACCAATCAGAGATCAGGGCTGCGTCCAAATTTCCTCCCATTCACCTCGATCAGGACGATCTTGAAAGGTGTGTTGAAGAACTTCTGTGATTCCCACCAGGCGCAGATCAAACTGTGTGTCGCAAGACTTGAGGCCGGTGGCACCATATTCATGCGGGCTCCAACATCGCACTACCTAGGTGTCGCCATGATGGTTCCATTTCCTTTGCTCTAATTATACGGAGTATTCCCTCCTCCATTTCTCCCACGCGGGTGCGAAAAAAAAAAAGGGGGAGCATTAAAAGTACCAACATCTGCCTGCAGAATGAGAGTCGGAGCCATATTTACCCGACTGCTCATCCCACCTATATCCTGGCAGTTCGGCTCGTCCTGTCTACTCCCCTATCCATTTCTGGTGCCACATTCGTGGAACCCGTTTCATGAACTGTTTACGGTAGTTTCAGTTGCGCGCCTCCCCAGATCCATTGAAGTCTTCCTCACATGCTATTCATCTGCCAGGTATCTAACCGGTCCGATGAAACAGTGTGTTACTTCCAAATGATGCGGCCCAATTGTTGGAAAGTATGCTTTCCAGGTCTTTGCCGCTTGACATGGCATGGGCGAATAGAAGCAACTCTACGCTCAAAGAAAGGGAGATGAAAATAATGGAGAAAAGCTGCCCGTTGCTCCTGTGTTGCCTTTCGTTATCGGGGTGTTATGATGCGACCATGTAAACACGGACCCAACCTACATAACCCGGATATCTGGGTGGTTCAGTCATTCAACCACCACATGTATCTGAGATGTCTACTGCGTACAAGGCAGACCCAAAAAGACCCTGCGAAACTACTCCGACGTTGTCTGAATAGTGGTCTTATTTCCGAGCCTCGCAAGTTATGCACGGATCTCATGAGATATCAATCCCTCACTTGAGAATGATATATTAGTTGATTACTTGATCAACGACGAGCTGTAACAAGGTTCGCAACGTATTCTCGTCAATTTCGCACAACGCACCTCGTTCATGATTAAATTGTGTCTGTAGAAGAACCGCGGACTTGGGATTTTTGCTCCTTGTGTATGTATAATCCCATATTAAGAGCTTGCCACGGACTCTTGTCAATACAAACAGTTTGAAAAATGCAATAGCAATACAGATATTGATACTATCGACATTGACATGTCGCTTATCTCATATTGATACCCTGATCCATTGCCCCATCTCTGTTCCTGATCCCCTGGCGATAAAAATTCCGGAAACCCTCATGTGAGCCAGAATAGAAGCTTGAAACAGGGCAGAGATCCATGGACGAAATATAATATTTAGCCGCAGTGCCATTATCACCGATCGCGTTAAATCGCGGGGTATCCATGAGTAAAGGGCCCGTGAATGGGGCGGTGTGCTATCATCCCACTAATCTAACACTTGGTTGTCCAAGTTGCTAGTTAATAACATCTGTGTTAATACATGGTCTTCAGTGCTCAATTTATCCAAGTGAGCAGCAGGCACCTAGGGAGCTGGTAAGCGGGGTTTGACATTTAGCTGATATCGCTTTCACACATGGTTTCAAACTGGCTGTGGGACAAGAAGAAGGTCCGAATGTGCGAGTGAAGAAAAGAAGATCTTCCACATAACTCAATAATTAATTGTTTAACCATCTCAAAAAACTGTGTTTCCACATCTAAAGCGGTAATTCCAAGTGTCGAAAGGTTGCCGTGTTGAGCATCATCATATCCTGGGAGAAAAAAAATGTGCTTCTATCCATCAACTATGGATGTGCTTCCATTTGTTTGATTTTATGATCCAAATCGGGTATAAACCTATCTTTTTTTGGCTGTTGTCGTGATATTCATACCACTTCTACGACTCAGTGACTGTCCACTTGAAGCCACCTTAGCTAGTTGCCGGATCCTATGTTTTAATATTTTCCTTCCCATGGGACATTGTAACCATTTGGTTGATAAATATCTGCTCCTCCTAAGCTTTCTCACCTAGTTACTTTTCCACTTGAGTCGCCCGAACGCCTTGCTTGATATGACCTGAGGAAAAACAATCCTTCTTAGCTCAAGGGTAGCGGGAGTATGACAACATTTCTGAATTCATGATATAATAATGGCTTTTTCGACATTTCGAGACTTTCCTCTCGATGATGAAGGGAATTTGTGCCCCTGGAGTGGGCTTATCCGATGGTTGTTATAAATATTCGCTTGCGTCGGGATATCGCAGATCGGCATTCTCTTCTAGAAAGTCCATCCATCGTCGCAGGAATTGACTGCCGCTGTGATACGAAAGCAAAAAGAATCATGACAGATCAAAAGTTAAAAAATATTGTTCTCCCGCTTTGAGAGTTTCTGCGTTTTCCATCTGTTGGGAGGAGATTGAAACTCATCTTCACAAGAATTGCAGGGGAGTGGATATATGGAAAGGGCATTAGGGTAAATACGATTCGTTTGACTCACCGACGAATTGTTTCAGAATCCCCACATACACACAGATGACGTTTGGGACGGGTCATGGCGACTGCCGGTTGTTGACGTCGTTAGCCATATGTCAGAAGATACCTGAAGCCTATGTGGTGATCTGCCACCTGCTCATCGGTCGTCCAACTACCTCATCCATCGGGATTGGAGGTTCTTCTGTCGCGCACGGGAAATAAAAGGTCTGGGGCAATAAAATCTGAACACAAAGCAACCTACCATTCAACCGCCTCTTCTCACCAAGAAAACCGACCTTGTGCTCCGGATTGCTGCGTACAAGACTCACAATGACAGCTTCTTTCTCACGCCCCTGAAACCCATCCACACTCCCCAATTCTATCCCGGGATGCTTGTCCCTCAGCAATTGAGACAGAATGGTCAACTGCGCATTATACGGTGTCACCACAGCAATATCTTCAGGCTTCACGCCAGTCGCAACCAAATTCTCGACGTGTCGAGCCACCACAGCAGCTTCCATATCATTGCTCTTACTCTCTGCAAACATGGGTTCCTGCTTTTGCTTCGACGCCACAGCAGGTTCCTCGGTTCGTTCGGGGAAATCTCCTCCTTGCGTATCGTAGAATACCAAAGGTTCCCGCGTGTCATCGGTCTCTGCGACTTCATATTGCAAATTTTTAAGTAAACGCAGTTTCACCGCGTCTGCTGCAACTAGCTTGGATTCGTATAGCTCCTTCGAAGGAAATTTCATGATTTTCTCGTGCATGCGATATTGTGTGGTTAGCATGCGTTTGATGGCGGGACCGTGCAGTGACAGCAAACGATCAAAAAGTGTCACTTCTAGTGTAACTCCTTTTGTCGCCTTATGTTGTCCTACACTACTATCTCTATCTGCGCTTAGAGTTGCCTTTTCTTCACCACTCAACTTTCCACTTTCCGCCCCGTTGGATTTCAAAGGAGTGGACTTGATGGTGGGAGGCAATTGCAAGTGATCTCCAGCCAATATCGCCTTGGTAGCAGATAGCAAGGGTACCCAACATTGAGCCTCCAAAGCTTGACTTGCCTCATCAATGATAACAACATCGAACTTCTGATTCCTCAGTTGATGCCCACCAGCCCCGTGCAATGTCGCAAGCACCACTTTGCTATCCGTAACAAGGTTACCCACACATTTAGCTTCTCGCTCTCGAAACTCTTTCCGTAATTCTTTTAGATCTCTGTAGATCTCTCTCCTCTCTCTACCACTCCTAGTCTTGCGTATACTGGCCTGCTTAATCTCGATCTCTTTCCTAACGTCTTTCACAATGGCAGCGGCATCCGACGTCTGCGTTAAAACCTCCAAAGAGTAATCCAGAATAGTAGATAAAAGACGAGCTGGATGTCCAATTCTAACCAATGGCACTTTATGAGGAGCCAGCCGTTCGACTATGTTATCAACCGAGACGTTTGATGGACCACAAACCAGGACCCGTAGATTGCGGCGGAGCAGTTGTAAAATCAGCTCTATCAAGGTATAGGTTTTACCCGTCCCTGGTGGGCCGTGGATGAGAGCAATTTCCCTTGATGCAAGTGCAAATCGAATTGCTTCCCTTTGCGAGTCATTTAATGTAGGGTCGATGAAATCAATTGTTCCAATGGAATCCATATCCACTGGAGAGGGTGTTGTATGCCCGAACACAACTCTCATGAAATGTGTATACTCAGATTCCGTCATGTTCTCCATTTTGGTCATCGTTTGCTTCATCCTAGCAGGAGTCGAATTAGAAATCGCATCTCGTATCCCGTAACTCTCATAATCATAACAATGCAATACTCACCGACGATACGTAATGTCATTTGCCAGCTTTACCCTGTAGCACCTCAGCTATCAGCCAATAGCTCCAATAAGCACAACTCCCATCAAAGAAGACAACAAAGCTCACATCCAAACCTTCCTCGCCCAAAGATCCTCCACAGATTCTTCATACCTCCCTTTCCCCATGTCACCTCGCTCGCTAAAGGCAACCCAAACACTCCTCTCCCCAACCCTCGTCACCACACCTTCCATCCCCTTATGCTTCCTCTCCTCCTCCTTTCCCCCTTTTACCTTAGCCCCCTTTGCAATTCCGGAGCCAGCAGCACCTCGGCCCCCCGCTGAAATATCCTCAACCCTCACCACATCACCAACTCTTATCCCATGAGCCCCCAATCTCTTCGCTCCACCATCACCAGCAACCTCGCCCTCACCCCTACCTCCTCCACCATTATTGTTCCTCGCACCAGACCCGATCGCGCTATCCACTCCAAATTCCCCAACCTCACGACCGCCCATCCCGGTCCGACAGTTGACTAGCACCAGGCCTGTCAATGCATATCCGGTAGCTTGTAATGCGCGGCGAGTTGAGGCGGACACAATGCCACCTGATTGAGCGATGGAGGTGGCAAGCGCGGACGAAGCGATTTCGGCTTCATGTTCAGCTAGGAGAAGACGTTGCTGGGTTTGGGCGAAGGATTGGACGGGAATTGAGGCTGGAGTTGGCATGGGGTTAGATTGATTAGCCTGGTTGAATAAATAGGATGTTTCTGATGGGGGAGGGTGAACATGTATTCCCGACTTGGAGGTCAAACTATGTGAAGTAAAAAGGGATGGAGGGGTGAAAACAAGGTTTCTATCGTGGGGTGTATTTTATTGTTAAATGAATGTTAGGGTGGATAATTGTTGGATGTTCAGGGGCGTGTATTCTTCTTGGTGGTGGTTCAACAATTATGTAGGAGGGGCACAAATATATTATAATTAGGTTCGGTCAGTGTCTTTATCGAAAATGTTTACAACGGAACAAAAGAGATAGCCTTAGTGCGAAAACAACGCACATATGTATGAAATACTCTAGATTTATTCTTAAATTCAACCCACTTTGTTTGTTGTAGGTGTACATACATAGATCTAGAAATGCGATGTGAGTTTTTGTCCTTCAGATTTACAGCATGGACAGAAAACCCGACAATGGCATGTATCTCCATCATCATCCACAATCCCAACAAATCATTGTTCCTCTGTGTCTTCAACTTTAACATCAATCTTACTCTCCTTCTTTACCAGCTCTGTATCTCCCTCCACTTTCCTCTCTTTCTTCACCTTCCCCACCCACCCTTTAACCTCACTCTTACACAAGCCCGATCCTGCAAGCTCACACTCCCCACATCTCCTGGCTACAGGCAAACAAACCGTCTGCCCCAATCCAACCAACAGCTTGTTAATCTCATGCCACTTGTCCCTGGGCAACCAGCTCTCCAGTGCCGCCCGCGTCTCCTCAGGCGTTTTCGTCTTATGCCATCCCCATAGGTTCGTGATGCGGTGCACATGTACGTCGACGCCGATGCCCTCATCACGGCCCCAGGCTGAACTCATGCATAGATATGCCATCTTGGGACCCACTCCTGGCAATCGCATAAGCCCTTCGATGGTAGGAGGGATGTCTGAGTCGTATTCGTCGCGCAGGATGATGGCAGCCTCCTTGATGTATTTTGTTTTGTTGTTGTGGAAACCAATGGTTTGGATGAGTTGGTTGAGGCGGGTGGGGGAGACGGCGAGGATGTTTTCAAGGGTAAGAGTGCTCTTTGCCTGTTGCTTGGTGTGGTCCCATACTAGTCCTTTCATTTCCTGGTCTTCCTGTGCTTCTGCTTCTGCTTCTGCTTCTACCTTTATTTTTCCCTCTCCTGCCTTCTTTATTATCCGCGTCCCATCATCTGTATCCGTGCCCCCCTGCTCCGACCCTAGTTCTGTATGCAACCGCTGCATTGCGAGGGCTGTAACAGTATCCTTCGTCTGCGACGAAAGCATCAGAGCAATGAGGATGTGGAAGCGCCTGTCACGGGGGGATGAGGAGCGCCAGTAGAGCTGGGAGCAACCCATGGTATCGACAGGAGCGGTGGGGTTCTTGCGCCGCATTTCCTTCACTGTTTCGTAAATTTTTTCCCAATTCGAAGGGGGTTCAACTTTGACAGTTCCATCTACCGCTGTGGTTTTACGCGCTGGTAGTTTTCGGGATTTGGGTTTCGCACCAAGCTTCGGCTTTGATTCCTCATCCTTGGCAATAATAAAATTTTGCGGTGTACTGGATATTCTAGTCGACGAAGAATTACGCCCTGTAGAAGTTGATCGTTCAGTTTTGATGGTGGAAATCGTGTCTTGGCCGCGTTTCCGCTTTCGCTTCTGAGAGACAGGAGTTAAGAGATCTTCGATGTCAGTGGTATTGGCAGAAGAGAGTAATGAGCTGTCTTCTCCTGCGCTATCATTCTGCTCCTCCTTGGTTATGGGTTTACTGCGATGAGATGTTGGCTGCTTGTCTGACAGCGCAGAACTTCTTAGAGGGTTGGAGCTGGTGATTCGTCGCGATTGGCGGCGCGGAGTGGATGATAGAATATCGGCTAGCCTTGCGGTCTCCTTGGAGACTCGCGATGTTCGCATTTTAGGCTTATCGATTGTTTTATATATCCAGGGTTTTTGCAGTCGTCCGCTCGTTGACTATAGGAACTGAATTGCCCCTGAACAACCAATAGGATTAGTCATGCCGATTACGAGCCTCACGTGGTGATAAGGATCTCCAAGTTAACCTCGGCGCAAACGAAGGTTATTTATTTTCCCCAGCTTCAACTTCACGTCTTCAACAGAGCAATATAACAACATCATGCAATTTCCCGGAGCCTCGTGTATAACCTCCCAGATTCTCCTCTATCTTCCCCATACAATACATAAAACAAAAGGCACCTGCAATGGCCCAACAACCCTCCTCCGCCTCGACCACAAAACGGCTCATCCGCGAACTAAGTGACTACCAGAAATCGCCCAACGAAGCCCTCTTACACCTCGGTCCCATACACGACACAGACCTGCTACGCTGGGAAGCAGTCCTGAAAGGTGTAAGTGGCACACCGTACGAAAGTATTTTTCCCCGTTGAACCCCCCAATAAAAACCAAAACCATCTTATCTCAACATGTAGTTTCTCAAAAAGTCTCAAACTTAACATCACCCAGGCGGCCTCTGGCACCTAAATATCACCATCCCGCCCACCTACCCCCTCCACCCGCCCACCATTTCCTTCACAACTCGCATCTGCCACCCAAACGTCTCCTTCACGACGGGTGAGATATGCCTAACCCTTCTCACGACAGAACACTGGAGTCCCGCCTACACACTATCCTCGACACTGTCGGCGATTCAGCAGTTGCTGACGGACCCGCGGCCGGAGAGTCCGCTTAATGTTGATGTAGCGGTGTTGATGAAGAGTGGGGATCGAGTGGGGTGGGAGGGGTTGGTTAGGTATTGGACGGGGGAGGAGAGGTGGGCGGGTGATGCCAGTGGGCGGAGATGAGTGGACAGGAGTAATGGGATATAAATGGTTTATGTGTTGAGACAAGTATATGTAAAAAATATATGTGGGTGGAGGTGATGATGACAGGGGATATATCGACCCCGGCTCGTTTAGCTTAATTATTCCCGATACCCCATCTTGAGGTAGAATGGGGATAGATATCCCCTTGGTGAAATGGGGAGAATACTCCGAGAACGGTGCGCTGCTGATTCTTGATCGACACCAAAGGGCGGAGGGATTGTCTGTATGAAGGGAATATAACTTGATTTCCCGGTACCAACTTACTGGGGTGGTAGAGGGACAAACCACGTCCCTTTCGACAGGGTTGGATTCTACGTTGGAAGTGTTTGTCTACGGTTTGCTGTGTAGTTCGGACTCCAGTCATTCGAACAAGTTTTGCCTTTAGAGATACTACCCGTTGCTTGTTATCCCCTCTCTTTGATTTCTATTCCATTCAATTTAACGATATTATCTAGTAACTACTGATTAGAGGACTCCTCCGCACTGTTAGAAAATAGGTTCTTACATGGGCTCGATGGTGACCCTATACCTTGCTCAAAATCAAGCTTGAAGACCTTCCTTGATCTGGCAATTTGATTAAAGTAACGACGATCAAAATAATACGAAAAGAGAGAAAAGTAAGTGGAAAGCGTTCTTCAAAATTGGGTTACAATTATTATCTTTTACGAAAGAACAGATTAGGTATGTATATAAATTCGAAAGAACCTCCAACTCCAGCTTGCATTCACTCAATCCCTGTCGTTACTCATTATTCCATTTTACCCTTCCATTCTAATCCATGAAGGCCAAAAGAAGACAAATTAATAAAGTTTATCTGCACGCAGCTCATTCTTTTCCACTTTCTCTCTTCGAATTATGGGGTTTCTCATTTTTTCTCCCTTGCGAAACATCTTCATTATTCGGCATCCATCGCCCAACACTCAACATCTCACCACTCTCATTAAATCGTCATTTCCAAATCTTCCCTTTTACCATTCCCCCAAATAGCCATATGACTCTGTCTACAAAGCCATAGCAACAGCAATAACACCACCAGCAACAACCAAAACACCCATCCCCATTCCACAGCCAACAGACACCCGCGACGCACCACTACCCGTTTGCAATGCAGGAGAATTCCTGGCGTTTGGTGGTTGCGAGTTCGCTGCTGACGGGCGAATGACGACGACAGATGTGATTGTTGTCAGTGACCCGTCTGAGTTTGTGGTTTGAATGAGCACTGTGGTTGAACTTAAGGAGTCGCTTGATTGGGAGGTTGACGGCGGTGCAGTCGCACTCGACGTGGGGTCTGACGTATTTCTGTTCGTGGTTGAGGTGGGTCGATTCGGAGTTTCGTTGGGTCCTGTGGTAGCTCTGGTGCTGGGGGGAGGGGCTGCAGAGGTTTCGGACGCGGGAGGCGGGTTTGATGGAGTTGGTTCTGGCGATTGCGATGCCGGTTGAGATGGCGGTGGCGTTGATTCTTGGGTTGTAGTGTCGGATGGGGAGTTTGAGGGTGTTTCGGAAGGGGTTGGCGTTGGTGTTGGTGTTGGCGTGGGAGTGGGGTTGGGTGTGTTTGTGGGTGGATCAGGAGAGGATTCTGTTGGCGAAGGAGTGGAGGAGGGCGTCTCGAGGTTAACGGGAGAACTTTCGGAGGATGATTGTTCGGGGGTGCTTGGTGGGCTTTGGTTACCTGATGGTTGAGGTTTCATGGTGGAATCGCTGCCGTTTTGTCTTTTATTAACTATATCAAAACTGTGAGCTGAGACTACATATTCTGCCAGGCAATTATCACAAGGCCGGATTCGAGCTGAGAGGGATTTAAACGAACCAGCAAAATGAGGGCGGGAGTGGGCCCGAAAACCCATGGCTTTTTCCCATTCCACGGTAGCCACTGAGGAGATGAGGATGAGAGTGAGGAAAAGGAGGAGCACAGGGCTCCACAGTCGAGCCATCTGGATAGGAGGGGTAAGGAAGGAGGCCTCTCAGTATGGGTTCTGTTGCTCGAAGGGAGGAAGATTAAAAGCTTGAGAGATTAAGACTTGGTGGCCTTCAGTTGTAGAGAAGGTGAAATGTAGTAAAAATAAGGAGTGTTATGTATAGAAACAGGAACGAAATCCGAGGGACCGGGGGTGGGGGTGGGGGAAGAGAACCAGTCGGAGAGAAAGAAAAGGACGAGAGACGTAGACGTAGTGAATTGGCGAATTGCTTGAGTGAAGGTGGATAGAAATGTTGAGTTTTGTATATTGTACACAAACGGCACAAACAAACAAAAAGAAAGGCACAGAGATCTAAAATAACACACAAGCTCCACCTCTGCCAGCAGGGAACAGGAAACAAACGCTGAGAACCCAGACGGGCAGAAATGGAATCTTGCAAATTATTTATTACAAACAGTGTCCCGCCGCAAAAGCAGACGCCCCGGAAGATGCAGAACCAGGAAGAGAGGCCTCGCAGACCTAGGAAGGAAAGGATTAATTTAATCAGCAAAGGGAATTCGGTAGAGTAACTCGTCAATGTCGGAGAAAAATTGCTGGTGAGGAAGTTGAGCACCAGTTAGAGGACAGCTAGGCCGGCGATGTTACAAGTTGTTCGAACATGCTAAGCGAAGGGCATGATACTTGGGTTTTAGGGAGAGAAGAGGGGGGGAATCGAGGAGAGTAGATATGCACGAAACCAACAGCCGGAAGGGGGGGGGGGGGGGGGGCGAGCAAGAAATCAAGGCACGACAGTCTGAAGCAGGTCAGGATATCCGGTAAAAATTCCGACAGATTTTACGTCGTTGGCCAGCACTAGCCGGGCTGCACAATGATGTTTTTTGGCTGTTGAGCTCTGTTTTTGTGAAGGCTTATGCCTCCGCCATCCTTCAAAAACGCCCAACACAAAACAGCCGGTTTCCAGCGACCAGCTAATGGGCTAGCAAATCATGGATCTTCTCACAAAAATGCTTGGCTATTACTTGGCTCCTTTACCCAACTTCTGAATTCCCCAGCCACATACAGATCGGTTCTACTGATTGGTGCTTGGGTGAGAGAGGGGCCTCCTCGTTTGCCTCACTCAGCTCTTGGGTCCCTTGTCCGGCGCTACCGTTGCAGCCTCAACTGGATCCAGTTGCTTTAGGCCGGCGAGAATCTGAGACCCGTTTCAACCAGGCCTTGAAAAGTGGGCTGTGGTATGTGGCAGTGTGTGCTGCTGACAGCTGTCACCAGTGGCACCTGTTGGAAGTCCTGATACAAGTTCAGCTTCAAAACCCTCCCCTCAATTAACTAAGCCTCCCTCGCCCGATGTATTCCTCCGATCGGGGGAAGCAGTCAAAAGCGCTTTGATGATCGGGGACAGGGCAAACAAATAATGCCAGTTCTGCCATGCGATCTGGGATCAGAGAACCACTGGAAAGATTCCGATAAAAAATGCAAGGATCGGTTCCAGTTTGTTTAGGACCAATCGGCTGGGAACCGCCAGAAACGAAAAAAACAAAATAAATACACAATAAACACAAACATCTGCACAAAACCGTTCATAAAGAAACTCTGGCTTTTGCTGCTTACAACACACCCTGCGGGTCTCCCATCCTGTGTTTGTGTTTTGTCTTTCCCTGCCATAAAGAATGGAATGATGTTTCATCAAAACACGCTGTCTCATCAAACATGCTGTCTCTCTCCAATCTATCTCTCTCCCTCTGTTGTTGTCAGTGTCCCAAACCCCGACATACAAAGGTCCCCTCTACCATTTGACAGAGCTGGGTCATGATTCATCGCCACCTCTTGGCTGCATCGAGTCGAGGGTTCTTCCGGCCAGAGAAAAACCCAGAAACCCCCCCCCCCCCCCCGAAGATGTTACTTTGTATTTCTGTTTTGGCCTCTTGGCTTTTCTTCGACAGTTTTGACGTTGGCCCAGTTGGGCAAATTGCCAGGAACCTCGAACGAGTAAATTGTTTTGATTTGTGTCGGCATGAAAAGATGCTTAGAGTGTTTATACCGCAACTACTTAAAAAGTCGTACTCATGCAGTAGTTACAAGTCTATGATCTAAAGATTATTCCAGAATCAGAATTGAAGCAGCAGCAGGAACAATGACTGTTCATCAACATGCTCCACCCGCCGTCCGCTTCTTCGGCATAAACTTTTGTTTTTGTTTTGGAGGGGTTGATGAGTCAGTCGATGGATCCGACCTCCCAAGATTCTCTCGGGATTTCATCAGCGCTGGAGACGAATCAAATGTCTCTGAACCCTTTTAGTTGGCAACCCAAATATGCCTATTTTTAACGTCGGTTACGTCTCCAGTCATTTGCCAGGCTGCGCCTCAAATTCTTTCATGAGCTGCGCAAACATAGCAAGCCTTGTGATGATGTGACGTGCCATAATGGCTGGTGAAATACATACGGCTTTCAATGATAATAAAAGCATGCGGATCACAGTGTCGAAGAAGCTAATTCCTTTTAGCTGGAGATATGTCCACAACAGGAAATATCGTGCATGTACACATGGAAAACAACGGACCAGTGGGTGAGGTTTGCCATCCTCTCAACACCTCGGATGGGCGGATCGGCTGGTTCGCTCAACCGAGATACTTGGGTTTTGAGGTCCGGGACAATAAATACGGTTATTTTTAGAAGAAAATGCCCTGTGACAAAAAGCAGGGAGAAGTTACTAACAAAGTTTTATGGATATCTTTATACACCCCAGAGGTACGCATGTCCATTGCGAGATTCTCCGAATAGACATGGATAGGTTAGGGTGATCATCGAGATACGGGCATACTATTGGCGCTGCTAGCGGATGATGATGATTGGAGTTGAAGATCTTCATTCGTCACCTGAGAAAATTCTGCTGGAGGTCCAATCTCATGCTAGCCTCGAATATACTTTTTAACTCTTGCCATTGAACTTCACGAATTGCACATTGTTCGCCTCGTTACCGGGTCTGCCTTCTCGTCCAAGTCTCTGGTTTTATTTTACATGAACTTCCTATGAACGCCCTAGCGGCATGTTCCACCCGGCCAAAGAGACGACGAGCCCTGGAGGTTGGGCTGCCCCATCGCGAGATAGAACCATGTCACCCTTACACCCATGAATTTCTAAGGGTTGATTCAGATTGGTTGTGGGCTGCATAGAATCGGCTCGATTGCTTCGAAATTGAAGTGGATTACCATCCCTCTTGGGGGGAAGGAAGTCATATTTTTTCTCAAGTTTGGACGTTGATGTCACCTTGACATATTCGTGGATCATAGCACAAACTTCGGACTGAGAATCGTAAATTTCTCGAAGCTATACAGGGGCCCGTTTTTGTCCAATTCACCATACTTCTTAGAAAACATGATTCCTTGGGACAAGCAACGTGGCATGGTTTCTCGATAAGCACCATGTGACGGCAATTTGAGCTGATGGATGAAGAGCATGAGAAACCGTTTTCACAGCCAGGTTACTAACGCCGACTGGTTAAATGCAACCAACAGGTGCCTCGATGCTATATAGATATGCGTGAATCGATATACCTTCTGAACGACTTTCCCACCATTACAGCCGTTCAGTCTTCGACGGGCAATGACAAGCCGATGGCACAGGGGCATCGGCGTCAGGCTTTCCGCCCTCGTGCAGTTGAGAATGGTTAGATGACTGGTTAGATGTAGGGACGTCGGAGCAGGGTCCTTCTGGAAAAAACCTTCTGGCTTTAAGCATGATGTGCTTATCCGTTCAACAGGCATTATGGGGAAGGCTTCAGGGCGTAGGTTGTGGGTGAGACCGAATGCTGTGATTTTTGCAAGTTGTTTGAATTTAGCATACTTGTACCCAGTTGACTGGTACAGGGGGTTTTAACCAGCAATGCAACTAAAGCAGAAAGTACTAAACAAAAAATAGGAGTGATACATACAATGCCGCAATACCAGGTCGGTATCTTCAACACCAGCGTTCTTCTTGCTCTGATTAGTGAACTCGCCAGCGGCATACCATCGTGGTGCTTGGTCACCCAGATAGGCTTGGTCGCAAACTTTGCGCGGGTCTGATTAAAGCTCCGCGGGTTCATCAACATCATCTGGCTTGCAAGTGCTTGCAATTTATAAGCGACCGGCTTGTGTGAGATCGGGTTGATGACGTTGTCATTGCGAATTTTGAAAACACGATGTCTCTCAACATTTGTATCCTCAGCCACGGACGTTTTCAGTACGGTGGTTTCCGCGATGTATCCCACACTATATGGGTTAGCGATCGGATCTTCAGGCATTGGGACACTGTCTTGATAGCCTACAGTATTGTTATGTCCGTCAATGGCTGGGTCAATGCGCATGGAGAAGATATGTTGGTGGTACCCAGCCATGACACCCGGCACAACATTGGTGCCCCAAGGGACGGTGGCACCATGGTCGGTGAGCATGGTGGAAAGAATGCCGGTGGCGCGGACTTCGAGTTCGATGTCTCCTGCTTGGTCGAAAATCCAGGCAAAGATATACTCGGAGTTAGAAATGGTGCAAATCATCTGCACGACCCAGTTGGCGGTTTCTGACCGCGGTGGCCTCGCCAGAGCGATAATCGTGTGTTTGTGCTGGAGGCCAGCGTCCTGTTCGTGGAGACAGACTACGTTTTCGAGAATGACTGGGTTGCCCTTAGAATCTCTAGAATCGCTTCGACATCCGTTTATTTAATGTGGCCTAGGCAGTCACAGCTTAGTTACACCTGATTGGCAGTAATTCCGAATCCGACATCGCCAACATCGAACGCCAGTTTGCGGTGATAGGGAGCTCGTGGGTCTTGACAGGTATGGAAATTTTAGCATGATGACTCTCAACTAGCAGATTGTGCCATTGGGGCCCTGACATACCGCCATATGGAACTGTCATTTCGCTTACGGACAGCCGATAAAAGACATTGCGTTTATCATAAGTGATATTGTAAAGTGTCAGGCCCTCCCTGGAATTGAAACCGACTCTGTATTCCCACTTGACTGCATTGACATTCACAGAGAACGAGGCGCCTTCGGGTTGTTGCACGATGTATGGTTTGAAATCTGTTCTTAGCGGTTCATCAAGGAGGTCATGCGCGTCCTCAACTGTCTTTACCGGAGTCCACGGGCTTGTTGAGGCAATTGAATGATCTGTTCCAGTCGGGAGGTAGTCTATCCGCACAAGTTCACGGGTGATGTCCATCGAAAACTGGGGAGAATGGCATTGGCAGAGAGAATGATTCTCCTGTGGGATGGTCTTTGTCATGTACATATAGTACTGGGACAATCTCCGAGTTTCATTGATATCATCACAACCGTAGATCCAGAGGTCATTGAGAACAGCGATGCCAGCTGGAAAGCTTCAGTTTTTTCAACTTCGGCGAGAACTGCTGGGTGATTAATACAGAGTTGTTCAATTTCTAGTATCTCGTCGACGTCGGCGGGTCCCTGGTGAGCTAGTTAGAACCCACATCGGGACGTCATAGAAGGAGAGCAACGCGGCTCTTGTTCTAAGGAAACACATACCTGCACCTCCTTAGGGAACTCCTTCAACGAGAGCACCGCCTTCGTGTCCAGATTGATCAGAGCTTTCTAGAAAGCATGAGTATCGAGTCGGTGAAACAACACTTGGACAAGCCGGGCTGGTTTAGCGGGGAGAGGATTGCCCAGCCGGTCTGCCTCTCTATATGGGACGACATCTTTCTTGATGGGTTCTTGTACATCGGATAACCTTGAACCGCAGAGGTACACCGGGGAACGATGCTTGAAGAATTTTCGCCGACAGATTAACTTCGACTGGGCGGATAGGGTCAAGTGGATGTGGATCCATGTTGTTTTGAATATCGAAAAGGAGCAAAACGGGCAATTATTATAGAAATTGACCCCAAGCTGGAAATTGATAGACAATATACGAATCCTTCCCCAAGGGAACAAGGCAGAAACGGCTGACAATTTATAGACCGACTTGCTGGCGATGATTTACGCAGTGAGGAATAAGTGAACCCACCCTTGCTTGATGTTATAGCCGGAATGATCCCCGCCCTGTCTGTTTCCAATATGCGCAAGGAATATAATGAGCAAATCCCTGTTCTATCATCAAATCTTTCAACTGATAAAAGTAGATGTTTAAATTGCTAACTGCTGGAAGCATTTAGACCGAGTAGACACCAACAAGCGACGCCTAGATCTCACAGACTAGGAAGGGCGTTGCTTGATGGGCCTGCAGTCCACTAACTATACACATGGTTGTCTTTAATAAAAACTCTCGAAAGTTCTCCGAAATATATCTATCTATTTATAAACAGCTGAAAAGAACAGCATACGGTTTACCTCTTTTGATTTAGCAGATCAATGCAGGGATGACCCCAGGATAAAGGCATAGGGCAGAACACATCCGCATAACGTTAACAGTAAATATTGCATTATTTGGAATCCCGCAGAACAGATACCAAATGCAGAATTATCCTCGTATTTCTTGTATATACCACCTAGGTGGTTAGCATTGTTCTTCGATTTTGAACATCAAATCCCAATGTTACCGAGGCTGACACAGCTGTACCTTGGAACGTGTAACTGGAATTTAGATTGCGCTTGTGGATGTTCAATTTACCTCTGCAAGATAACTCCATCATTGGCCCCGATGGGACACTGTCTAACTCGGTATGTTTCTGCATGCATCTCACAAATGTTGAGATCTCGCTTAAACTAAGAATCTATCTGGGGAGAAGCGGTGAGGTCAAGCTGGATGGATCTCCAGGCCGAACCTTCGGGATTCAAAATCGAGCATGACATATCCGCAAGCTCTTGTTGTAAAGGCCAAAGAAGAGACACAATAAATGTTGGATGGTTGAACTCTCTCTCTCTTTTTAATTGGAGCTCGCTAATCTGTATAGATAGTTACATACACGGCGCGGCGGTCACCCCGGGCAACGGCTAAGTTTATCCGTGGCCGCCCAACCGTAGTTGAAATCGGTGCAGGTAACAAGCGACCGACACAGGCAGACTCCATATTTGAAGGCTCGCTCCCCGTTCTTGGGCCCAACCTTCACTCAGCATTGGTCGGGTCCCTCCGGATCGGTCCGAGAATTTGATGTTTGGCGGGTGTCTGTTTGGATGATGAGTTTCGTAGTGATCGTGTAATTACGAGCCGATGGTCAAACCTCCGGAGTGGTTTTCAGCTCCTAGATACGTGTATCGGCTAACTCGTTCCTTAATATCGCAGCAACAGCATTAAACCGATTGGTTTCGCAGTTCAAGGGATGTTCAATTATGTGCAACCCAGACTTCGTCATACAATGAATGTAGCTCAACAGAGATTATTTTTACTGCAGTCGGATAAGGGTCAGTTGGGGCCGCTGCAAGCCCCACGGATCGAGGATGATCCAGGGCTTTATATTTGAGAACTTCTTCTCTATCTGTCCCATTTCAGTTCATAAACAAGTTGGAAATGAACTGGGGAGGATGACAGAATAAAAACCGCATCCTTTTCAGTTCAAGCATCCTCCCAAGCTACCTGTTGAGAGCCATACACAGTTCTAGCGGATATCCCAGGGCCAAGAAGGGCCCCGGCTCTGCGCTAGATAACAAATCGTTAGGCAGCCAAATTGATGAAGATCGAGTGCCTCATCGCCGTGTCTCTGAGCTCACAATTCTTTCCCTCTTAAAGCTCTGGCGATGGCTATTTCAGGGTTGAGCTAACATTCAAAGTTGTTCATCACAGACATGGAAAACTCCCAGCCAGAGCCTGAAAAGCAGCAGCCTGAGGCAGAGGAGAGGCCTCAATTCAAGTTCTTCTGGGTATGGAGCAAACCAACTGCTATTATCATGCCTGCTTTGTGGCTTTTTTATTTTTTATTTTTTATTTTTTTTATTTTAATTATTATTATTATTATTTTCGGGCTGACGCTTCACTGTTTTAAAGAGAATATTAGGCCATGGAACCATCCTTGACAAGATCCTGATGGGAGCTGCTGCGCTGTGCGCTGCAGGAGCAGGCGTGGTAAGTAGTTGTACAATTGTCTGTATCCTCCTGTGAACATTTTATTCCAAACTACTAACCATGGCAAAGGCTTTACCTCTGATGAACATTATATTCGGTTAGTGCTCCTTGCAGCCGGGCGAGCCGCCTGTCAATGATTTTGGCTTACACTTTTATGTCTAGGTAATGTTGTTGGTGATTTTAATGGATATTTTATTCCCGGTTCAGGGGTAACCAAGGATGCTTTCCTCCACAGCGTAAACCGTAATGTGTAAGTATACTCGTGCACTTGCTATGCGGCGGTACGTGATAAGCCGCCGAGAAGAAAATTATAATGAAGAAGTAAAAGAACGTATGACATTCCGGAAATGAGAAATAGACTGACGAATTCGCAGGTTATTCATAGTTTACCTCTTAATCGGCAAGCTCGTGCTTGGATACTTTTCAATGGTAAGTTTATCCCATGATCGCAAGCGAACCAGCGAGAAACCAATTAACCATATCAAGTTTGCTCTACGAATGACCGGAATCAGAATATCTTCCCGGCTTCGTCTGTCATATCTCCAAGCCCTCTTCAACCAGCCGATTAGCGTTCTTGATAAACTGCCCCCTGGACGGCCAACAAACACGATTACCACCTCATCAAACACCGTTCAGGCAGCTATATCAGACAAACTGGCCATACTCGTTCAATCGCTGTCACTGGTCATCGGCGCCTATGCTGTCGCCTTCCGCTTTTCCTGGGCTCTGACATTGGTTTCAAGTTCTTCCATGCTTTTTATCTCGATAGTATACCCAATCCTGATTCCCATATTTATGAAAAGGCTGAAGCGAGTTGAACAAGCGAACGAAAAGGCCTCTTCGATTGCAGCAGAAGCACTTGATTCAATTCGTACCATCGTTGCTTGTTGTGCAGAGGGTCAACTTGCCGCCCGCCATTCAAAATGGGTTTCAGAATCACGAAAACAAGGAATGAGTCTGGGTCCCATGATTGGCGCCCAGCTTGCCCCGTCGAATTTCGCTATGTACTCCAGTTTTGCCTTAACCTTCTGGTTCGGCGTTCGACAGTACGCATCGGGGAGGATACCAAACGTCGGTCCAGTAATTACGTATAGCTTCTTCCCCTTCCTCCAAGAGCCTTGACAGTGTAGGTACGTTTTTATCTAATGCTTCACCATTTCGTAGGGTTATTTTTTCGATTCTCTTGGTGGTCTCAACCCTTTCTTTTATTGTAAACCCTGTCATTGCAATTTCCAAGGCTGCAAGTGCGTCAACCTACTTTTTTGAGATGATCGACGCACCGACGCTTAAAAGGTCGGGATTGAAAAATCAACCTGTGTCAACCGCGGATATTAGCTTCAGAGACGTGAATTTTTCTTATCCAAGCCGTCCAAATGTGAAGATTGCCAACAATTTAACGCTTGACATCCCGGCTGAAAAGTTAACTGCCATCGTTGGACCTTCTGGATGCGGGAAGAGCACGATTGTTGCGCTGCTGGAGCGCTGGTATCAGCTTGAGAACGAATTTGATGGAGACTGTCAAAAAATGAGCAATTCTCCGCAGAGCAATAACTCTCAGAGTGTGGAATTGAACGAGTCAGAAACAGTGCCCAACAGCGGCTCGATAACAATAGGACCTCATAATCTTTATGACTTAGATCTCAAGTGGTGGAGATCTCAGATCGGACTGGTTCAACAGGAACCCTTTACCTTTAATGCCACCATTTACCAGAACGTTGCGTATGGCCTGGTGGGATCAGAATGGGAGAACGAAAGTGAGGAAGTGAAACGAGAACTAGTTAAAGAGGCCTGTCGCGAATCTTTCGCTTCCGAGTACATCGAAAGATTGCCAGATGTAGGTATATTCTCCTCCTGCTACTGGCCTGGTCTTACAAATATGGAATTCTTTAGGGATATAATACCATGGTAGGCGAGAATGGCGTGAAACTCAGCGGAGGCCAGCGCCAAAGACTTGCAATTGCCCGAAGCATCATTAAACGGCCACCCATCCTTATCCTGGATGAAGCAACTAGTTCAATAGATGTGCGTGGAGAACGCATTGTTCAAGAAGCACTCGACCGCGTTTCGAAAAACCGAACAACGGTAACCATTGCTCACCGATTGTCGACCATCAAAATGGCAGATAATATCATTGTGATGAAGAGAGGTGAGACTATCGAACAAGGAACACATGATGAGCTGATTAGAAGTGAAGGATTATACCATTCATTGGTTGAAAACCAACGGCTCGAAATGGGAGATGAGGATCCTGACATTCAAGGCGAAACAAGTAAGAAAGATCAAGAACAGGATCTTCCTAACCTTCGCAAAGAAGCTTCAAGGGTCGAAACTAGCGTCGATCCCGGTCAAGCGGCTGAGGTGGCATATAAAGCAAGGTCTCTGATCAACTCAGTCGGGCTGTTTCTCTGGGAGCAAAGACAACTATGGTATTTTGATGTTTCCATTGTCGTTGCTGCAGCTGGCTGTGGTGGTAAGAGATCCCTTGATATTTTTAACATTCAATTTGAAGATTTTTATGGTGGAAGATACAGTATGTTCCTTTGCAGTAACTAAACGATTTCTACTCAGTCGCATTCGCCATACAAAGCTATTTATTTGCCCAACTTACCGCCGTCTTTCAGCTGAAGCGCCCCGAACTCATAGACCGGAGCGAATTTTGGTCGCTTATGTTCTTCGTGCTAGCCCTCTGCGTCGGAGTCTCTTATTACATATTAGGCCACACATCGACTTGTCTGTCCGCTGTAAGGATTCCTCTACTGCCTGTTACTATCTAGCTAATCTTCTCTAGGATATCTGTAGTACGTATAGACAACAGTACTTTGAACATATCTTAGCGAAACCAATAGAATTTTTCGACAGGGAAGAAAACTCAGCAGGGTCATTATCTGCTCGACTTTCGACCGACCCGACACAATTGCAAGAACTTATCGGTCACCAGATGGCGTTTCCCCTGATTTCCGTATTTACTATTGTCGGGTGCATCGCGATAGCTTTCTCCTTTGGTTGGAAATTGACACTAGTCGCAATATTTTCCGCTTTTCCACTTATCGTTTCGGCAATGTTTATCCGAGTCAGATATGAGGTCCAGTTTGAGAAGATGAATGCAGCAGTATTTGAGGACAGTTCGCAGTTCGCGTCAGAGGCCATTTCAGCATTTCGCACGGTTACTTCACTCACTCTTGAGGATACCATTACCGCCCGATATGCTGATCTTTTGCAAGACCATGTCAAAAAGGCTTTCCTGAAAGCAAGATTTACAATGTGGATATTCGCTATTTCAGATAGCATCGATCTTCCGTGCATGGCATTATGTTTCTGGTACTTTTTCAGACGTGTGCACTCAGAGGAACAGCTGGTTAATTTCATTGCCTAGGTATGGAGGGCGGCTACTTAGCACCTACGAGTATGACGTTCTTACCTTTATGGTTATTTATATTGCTGTTGTTTTGGTAAGGGAGTTTCTCTTTGCTCAAAGTAACCCATTTTAACTAACATGATATGTGCAGGGTGGTCAATCAGCAGGGCAATTCGGGAGTCTGATTCCTAGTAAGTTTGGCGAATCCTCACTAGATTTGTTCTGATCAATATTCCTCACTGTACAACAAACAGACGTCGCACAGGCCACAGGGGCATCCAATCGTATATTAAGCGTCAGACCATCAGATAGAAATGATGGAGATGGTGAAAAGAAAATTGTTGGCCGCTTCGAGGGGGGCGCAAGGATCGACTTCAAGTCTGTCAATTTTAAATATCCGACCCGCGATGTTACTGTGTTTAAAAATCTCAACTTCATGGTATGTATAACCGCTTCAGCACAATTTATAGACTGGAAGGCATAAATTCTAAGAAAGAGAAAAAAAATAAAAATAAAAACAACAGATCGAGAAAGGCCAGTTTGCTGCCTTGGTTGGGCCTTCCGGTATGCTTATTCTCGTAACTCTGAGAAATTTAATATTAGTACTTCTGACGGCTAGAAGGATGTGGCAAGTCAACTGTCATCAATTTACTTGAGAAGTATGTGCCTCTGAGCTTACAGTACCTAACTAATAAATCCTGCTCACTCCTCTTTATCCTGATGGAGGCTTATATATATACTTCTTACTAGATTTTATGATTACCAAAGCGGGAGTATTACTGTCGACGGACACGATCTACGCACTCTTGACGTTTCCTCATATCGACAATCGGTTTCCTTAGTATCTCAAGAACCAACGTTATATCAAGGTAAGAATACTCGCTTCTGAGCTTAACAAACGGCTCAACTCAGCTCAGCTAACAGGTGGATAAAGGATCCGTGAGGGACAATGTGCTGCTGGGCGTGGACCCAGCTATATTCACAGATGAAGACGTTCAAAAAGCATGTAAAGACGCGAATATTCACGATTTTATCGTCTCCCTTCCAGAAGGTTAGTGGCAGCAAACCAGCATCCCCCCGCTCGCTTACATTCGAATGCCTCACCGGGTACTGTGTGCTTAAACCCTCTTTCCGATATATATAAAAGGTTATAACACAGACGTCGGTCTACGGGGTCTGGCAATGAGCAGCGGCCAGAAGCAACGCATATGTATCGCGCGAGCTCTCATCCGCAATCCCAGCATCCTTTTGCTAGACGAGGCGACCTCTAGTCTCGATTCAGAATCAGAAAAGCATGTGCAGGATGCCATTGAACGGACTGCTAAAGGGAGGACAGTGGTCGTTGTCGCGCATCGATTGGCTACCATTCAAAATGCTGATGTCATCTTTGTGTTTGGCGAGGGAGGGATCGAGGAGGTTGGGAATCATTACTCTCTACTGAAGAAGAGAGGTGCATATTATCAGATGGTATGTTTTTGGCGCCTTTATCCCTCCCGCAACAGGAATTCGCCCAACTGCTTCTTTTTAATAGACAGGATTTACTGATAATGGCAACAATAAACAGTGTGAGTCCCAAGCACTTGACCGCTAGAATTTTAACAACATCTACTAAAAGAAAGGGAAGAAAATCTTTCTTGAAAGGAAAAGAAAAGGAAGAAAAATGGAGGAAAAAGAAAAAAACGTTACATCTTCACTCTACTGCATCATGTCTCTGCTCGATCATGTTTTTGATTCTGCTTTCAACCAAACCCCTATTCCAAACTCTTTGGTCATAATAACACAACTAACCTCAACTCATACTTCTTTTTGTTTTTCATGTAATGTAACCACTTCAGAAAATACCAATATCAATAGAATTTTGGTTAGGTTTTATTTTCATCTGCAGACAAACCACTCGCGCACTTCAGAATGTCATCGATTAGCAAGTACACATCCAGAGCGCCGGGAAGTTCTGCCCAGACCAGACGCATCTGGCCTTTCAGGGCACGAGGAGATGTATGGAGCCAACCAACAGGGACCGGGACCACGATTGCGGGATGCCCTCTTCGAACCAGACGGGTATGGAGAAGAGGCCGTCGTTGAACTGCCGGAAGATCATATGCTGCCGGGCCTGAGTGGACACGGACTGCAGGAGCATGATGGCCGCTGTGCGAGCGTCGAAGAGGGGACAAAGCCATAGAAGCCAGATCCACCGTTTCGGGTGAAGCTTTTGGCAAAAAAAAAAAAAAAAAAAAAAAAAAATTTCGAGCCGTTCGTGAACAGTGGCGAAGACAGGGTAGTTGTAGCTGCATCGATCTGGGTAGCGGAACCAAGCACGTTAGCGATCAGGGTTGCGTGACCGAGCTGCTGCTCGACCGTGAATTGGATGAGCTCGCGGTCATATGTGGTGAAGCCTGCGTCGGTGGAGTCCAGGTCCAGGGAGTGGTTGTAAAGGCCAAGTGCAATCTATTCAACGTACAAGGCCAATGCCTGCTGGAACGCATACGATCAGAACTTGCAGATGCTGAGAATAGTTGAGAAGAGCAGTGCAAATACGGTACTCTTGACTCGAAATCATAATCTCTCTTCGCATTGTCAACCAGCATCGTGGCATTCGTCCCCAAGCCGCTGGCAGGGACACACGGTGCGGGCTAGTTTTCTTGAAGCTTTTCATCACTCTGATACGGCGTTGCACTAAAGAGCTCTAATTTGGGAATAATAACTATCCCTGTAATAGACAACACCGTCAAGACTCCAGGAACTATAAAGATACCCAAGAAAGTGCCGTGGTAGATGCTGCTAGTAGAGGTGACGGAAGCTGTTGCTTCGACTTCGACACCATCAGCGTATGGGTGTTGCTCCGCTCTGCGCTGGCACAGCAAGCGGCAGTGCAGCAGCAAATATCCCCACAGCCAGGCGTTTGAAAGGCAATGTCATCTGCGCATGCTATGTGCTATGTATAAGCGGCCGGCTGACACATATAGGCGATTTAACACAACAAAAGAAAACTAGAAGAGCAGCCCTCCGCTTTGGGACAAAAAAAAAGAAAATAATAAAAATAAAAAATAAAAAAGAAAGCCACATTCTTCACGACGATAAAAGCAGAATGCATGAATAGTTCCACGCACGACTTGGCACCTTCCGCCCCCGAGATGGGGAGGAATCAGCGGGCAGTAGCGCAAAACACTGGAACAAATATCACCATGACATCACTTCTCCCCAGAGATAGATGAATCGATCGATCCGGGGGCCGAGTGGCCGCATCTAACTCGGCAGATGTGAGTGTGTGAATGGCTTCCTGCGACAGAGAGAGAACTTGGATTAGCTTTTCACAGCTTCGGTAGTTCATGTCTGCAACGGCGTCGTAGGTCAGCTGGTATAACCAACAAACGCTCCCCCCCACCACACACACCTCCCAAAAAAAAAACACCTTCCCTCCACTCTTCACAATCACAATCACAAGCGTTTTTGCCTCGGCCTGTTTTCCCAGTTAACGCTGAGCGGAGACCTGAAGGCGTTGAACGTTATTGGTTGTTGTTGTTGTTGCATCTTGCATCTTGCATTTTGCATTCCCGGGCATCCGAGAAGGCCGTGAAACGTGGGTGAGATAATTGGTTGAGAGGTGGTTTCACAATGTAGCAGAAACGCCGGTGATTGGTATTCACTACCACATATTGAGATATTGGCTGCATGCTTACATGCACACAGATACAGTGCTATACTTTCTATTAGCAGTTTCTCATGAATATCTCACATGGATAGATTAAGTTAAGTGAATGAAATATCCTCTTTTGATGATTTCTTCCATTCAGCATTTCAACTTCCTTCTCACTCACAGAAAATCATACTGCTTCCACAAAGCAATGATGACCATTCATTCACATGCTAGATATTGCAGTATGTATTCAGCATAGCTACCAAGCAGCAGTGATTGAAGAAATGAATATCCTTGTGATTCTTCTGAGTTTGTTGCTCTTCTGACAAATGAGGGAGGTTGAAATAAAGAAGTCAACAATGGGGCCGTCGAATGACATCATAGCTATTAACCTTAATCGCAATAAGCTCATTGACTGTGTTCAAATCGGTTAGACTATAAGGGCTTCTGAAATCACGTGATTCGAAGATCCAACAACCAACGAAGAAACATGTAAACCAGAACTGAAAAAAAGACGTGTAACTAACTCTATACAAGGCGGTAAATTATGTTGTCATAAGTTTTGTTATAGCATGAGGCATTGGCAGAGGCAAGAAGTAAAAAACCAAAAAAGTTACTTATCTCTATATATGGGTTTGAATATATATGTATTAAGTATGTGCGAATGAAAATCGTCCTTCTCATGAATCATCCAAGACAGCAACAGAGAGGTAGATGGGAAGAAGTTTTCCAAAAGGGCAAACAAGAAAATGGCAAAAGTATAAAACGGGAAATCATCCCACATCGCAATCTCCATCTCCATGAAATAGCCCTCGGTCGTGTTAGTCATTGGATCCGAGACTCGACCGTTCGTCATGCGAAGGGTACCGGCTGAAGGACACGGCGAACGGACAATCGCAGCAAACAGAAAAACAAAAAACATTAAATGGCAAGAAAAAAAAAAAAAAAAAAAAAAAACATAAGAAACAACATAAGAAACACCAACTCCTCTCAAAATACACTCCTCTATCCCGACTTCTCCCCCCCAAACACCTCCGCAATGTCATCCTCACCCCTCGAACTAGCCGGACTAACATCCGTCCGCGTCCCAGCACCAGCACCAGCACCAGCAACAGCACCAGCACCAGCACCAGCACCATCCTTACCATCCTTCCCCCCACCCAAAAGCATCGAACTCGTCCTCTCAAAGTACGTAAGTACATGCTTATGGCCAAGCCCCTCGTCCAGATCCTCCTCTTCAAACTGCAACTCCTTCTCCGTCGCCCTTCTCGCTATCATAACTTCCCAATCCCCCCTCATCTCTTCTATCTTCTGCCTGTAATCTGCCTCGGCATCGTAATACTTGCCCGCGCCCCGCATCCGCTCCCACAGAGACAGATGCTTAGGATGAACGGCAGGACCGTGGTATTCACTTTCCCGGCCGTGGCGGAGATAGTACCAGCGGCGCTCTTGCTCCCTGAGATCTAGGCCTGTTGTGTCGGGCAGGAAGAGCCAGGTGAGGATCATCCCGGCCAGACCGAACCAGGGGACGACGTAGAATTTGGTCTGGGTGTCTATGTAATTGTAAAGGACGGCGGCGGTGAGGGCGCCTAGTTTGCCGACTGCGGCAGCGAAGCCGTGGGCTGTTGCACGGATTGGGGTTGGGAAGACTTCTGCTGCGACGAGGAAGGTTACGGCGTTGGGGCCGAATTGGTTGAAGAAACTGCTGAGGAAGTACATGGCTTGGAAGGCGTGGATGTTTTCGGGGGAGGTGAAGAAGGAGAAGTTGAAGGCGGGTATGATGAATAAGATGAAGTCCATTAGGAAACCGATTTGCTGCATCAATCTGCGGCCGTAGAGTTTGTTGTCGATGAAGAAGGCTGTCGTTCGTTCGTCGGTTAGCAAATGATTTCGTGGATTGATTGGAAGCGTGTTAAAATAAAAGACGGAATCAGGTACTACTTACCAGCCATATAGTATCCCACCAGCGAAACACCCACATTAATCATATTATACAACCAACCCGGCAGAATCGAATGCGAATTCGGGCTAATGACGGCGATGAACTCGCTCTGGAACAACTTATTCCCATAAAAGAACACATCATTCGCAAACCAACTCCCCGCCGTCGCTATCAGCCGTGGCCCAAAATACTTAAACGTCAACGCCAGAGAATCCGTATCGTAGCCCGTGACTTTCGATTTCGCCTTGGAGAGGGCCAGCTGCTTGCTAGCGGCCTTCATCTTGAAGTAACGGTAGTAGACGAGCCAGAGAGTGCCGACAGCGGGGATGGCGAAGGAGATGCGGTATGTCCATTGGGCGGCTACTGCTGAGTAAGGCGGGTTCCCGCTGCCGTGGTGGAAGCAGAGGAGGAGAATGATGAGGAGCGCCTGGTTGAAGAACTGGCCCCAGCCCTGCATAAGGAAGGCGCTGGTTACTTTGCGCCCACGGTGGAGGCGGTCTTCCCTGTTGGAGACTCTGCCGGATCCCACGGCGTTTTCCATCCCGCTGGTTGCGGTCATTGGGTATTCGCCTCCTGTCGACGAGGGGGTGTTAGCACTGGGATTAGAAGAATAGGTTTCAAGGGGGGAGCCAAGGGTTCGACTGGTATGTAGTTGCGTACCGACTCCGACGCCATACACAAATAAAGACCAGACGTAGCAGATAACCCAGCCATTCTGAGTAACGCCCCAAGCTGCTGTGATCATTATCAGGCCGAGGAGCATAATCACAGCATCTTGAATCAGACCGAATCGCCGTCCAACCCTAATGCCAGGAGTCCCAGTTAGACAATAAAAAAAAAAAAAAAATTAAATGTATGAAAACGGAATACAGGACTCCGACGTCACATACCAGTCCCCAATAACCCCAACAACGATCTGCCCGACGATGATCCCGCAGATCTCCAGATATTCAACTGCGGCAATCCAGGTAGGACTGCAGATCTTCTTCGTGCCCCAGCATTCCCGGAACGTGCTTTGGAACAAGGGTTTGATATTGCCGATGGAGAAGAGAACGTATCTATGTCGAGTCAGTTCTTGTTCCTCTCCTTCCTCTCCTTCTTCTTCTTCATCATCATCATCATCTTCTCCTCCTCCTCCTCCTCCTCCTCCTCCTCCTCTTTCCTTCTTAATATATATAATCGACAATCGATCCCATGCCATGCTAAGCAATGCCCAGCCACGCCCAGCATCCCCAAGAAATGCTTAACCGACCGCCAAGAACGGGCAGTCCCAAGCCAAAAAAAAAAAAAAAAAAAGAAAAAAAGAAAAAAAAGAAAAAAAAGAAAAAGAAAAAAAAGAAAAAAAAGAAAAAGAAAAAAAAGTAAATAAAACAAAATATAAAAATTAAATATAAAAATAACAAAATAACAAAACAAAACCACTCACCCTTCAAGCCCCAACCCGGCCCCCGGCAACACCATGTTCCTAAAGTAATACGCAACGGGCGCCAGAGGATCCATTCTGAAGGCCTTCCACACTCCCGCGAACTCCCTCGCCGCCTCCGCGGCATCGTATTGGGTGACGAAGGCAACCCGTTTGTGCCAGGGGAGGTCGGCCCAGTAGACGCCGTCCGGTGTGTAGCTGTCATCGGGCCGGATGAAGGTGTCGAAGGCTTCCTTTTCTGATAGGTTCATCTCATGGTGGGCGGTGTGAAAGGGCGTGGGGGTGAAGGAGAGCGGAGGAGTGGAAAAAGATTGGAACGAGGAGGAGGAGGAAGAAAAAAAAAAGAGGTGAGAAGAAGAAGGGAAGGGGTAAGGGGGGACATCCCAGGGACAGAAGGGTCCGAGCAGTGAAGGGTGGGGTATAAAGAACAAGCCAAAGTCAAAGCGGAGACGTAGGCGGGGTGGGAGGGGGGGGGGGGAGGGCG
>NW_015440955.1:252282-289011 GCF_000150705.2 Paracoccidioides lutzii | reverse complement strand
GGGGAGGGGGGAGGGGGTTTGGGTTGGGGGTTGGGGTTGGGGTTGTATGTATCCGGTATTGGGGATAAAGTATTGGACGGTCGTAAGGAGGAGGAGGAGGAGGAGGAGGAGGAGGAGGAGGAGGAGGGGGGGGGGGTATGAAAAAAGTAAGTAAATAGCGGGTTGCTCTTTGGGATGCGTTGCCAGGGTCCAAGCACAGCAATATTGTCTACTACTACTACTACTACTACTACTACTACTACTACTACTACTACTACTACTACTACTACTACTACTACTACTACTACTACTACTACTACTACTACTACTACTACTACTACCACCACCACCACCAGAGAACGCACGGAGTTGCTCCGCATGAATATTTAAGAGACAAGCGGGGTTTTCATCTCCCCCGCCCCATCTCTGTCCTCTTTTTTCTCTTTTTTCCCTCTTTTTATTATCATTCTGTATCATCAGCTCTGCCCTACTAACAGCCCAACACCGACCCACGGGCCAGCGGGGGTGCGGGCTGCCCAGGCATACCTGGACACATAGGGGGGGGAGGGGTTGGGTTGTGCTCTCTCCCCCAAAGTATACTTACCTAATATCTCTTCTAATATCTTCTATGCAGAGTTACCAGTTGGTAGCTGCTTTCATATCCGGTAACCGCATCCGCACACAAGAACGGCCGGATTGGAAATCCGTGAAAATGCATGTGTTCCTACCGGTCTTGCAACGCACATTCTTTTTTTGCTCGTTCTGAGTTTTCCTGAGCGGGAAGCCGGGGCGAAGGGTCGTCCGCGCTGGCCAATCACACGCCGCGCAGCCGGCACACGCTGCACTAACGTTCCCTGTCCAGTGGCTCGGAGCAAACCCCTTGGCGGGTTAGCCGGGTGGCGGCTGCTGACTCAGAACTCAGTCCTTGCCGGCACTAACTTAGTGGTTGCTCCTCTAGCCTATTGGGGAACCGCTGGGTGCCCCGTGCACGCTGTCCGGCTTACTAACCCACCGCCGTTTTTCCCGTTTAGGACACACGAAGCCCGTACGTCGCCCTACGTGGCCCCACGGGCAGTTCCAGCCGGGGTTTGGCCGATCAATCTGCAACCTCGCCGACCAAACCGCTGCTGGACGCAACCCCCAAACGCGGCAGGCAAGTGATGAGATCTGGCCAAGACCGGGAAGAGGGGGAAGAGGAGGGAAGAGGGGGCCGCCTGCGCATCGCTCATGACGACGACGACGACGACGACACAATTTGGCCAGTCAACCCGGCATCAGCCAGAATAATGCAAGCCCGCCGAATGCCGCAACACTCCGGTGCGCTCTGCAGGCCCTGGTCTCTCCCATCCGTGCATGAGTAGCTACTCCCCTGAAGACCACTCCGCTGTCCACTGTCCAATGCCACTGGCAGGAGACGCACCAGTGGCTGGAAAAGTCTTCGTCAACTTCCACACCGTATGACGTACGCAGCTGAAAACGGAAAAGCTGCACACGATCAGCGCCTATATATAGAGATATGTATATATATATATATATATATATATATATATATAGAGAGAGAGAGAGAGAGGAGGGGGGGGGGACAATGAGGACGAGTCTCACCGTCTGTATAGGTATAGTTCCCCCGGCAAGAATCCATAGTGCATATCTTACCCAATTAATTCCACTGGGGGATCTCAGGTGGGTCCGCGGGTCAGATTTACGTTTCTGCGCCGCCAACCGGACCTGAATGAACGCGGGGGTTGAGCTGAAGGAATTTTGCTCCGTGCGGAGTAGATACACTAGCTTCAGCCGTGTTTCATCCACAACATCGGCAAATCGACCCCAGAGGTTGATTTACTGGGGGGCCGGGGAAGAGTGTCGTACTGAGGAGGATATCTCAGATAGCATTTATAGTTTATACACATCTTCCTCCCGCGGAAGAACCTACGTTGCGTTGAAATCTGGCAGACTAACAAACAGTACACACGGGAGACCGCCCCTTTTCTCCTTTCCTTTCTCCTTGCAAGAAACACCCAAAATGTATATATATCTACATGTATATGTGTAGATGCACTACACTGCACTGCATTGAGCAGTTTCATCCATGGAATAGAGCAGCAAGTGTAGCAATGCTGTCACCATGCAAGCCCGGCTGGAAACGCAAGGCATGACGAAGCAAGGACGCGTACGAGCCTCCATCATCTTGCTTTTCATATGCCCAGGCCCTGAGCTCTAATATGGATAAGATATGCATGTGCGTGTGCGTGTGCGTGTGCGTGTGCGTGCGTGTGTGTGTGTGTAGCATTTCTGAACTTCATATGGTTTCATATGGTTTCATATGCGCTTATGTCCCACGGGTACGACTTATATTAGGAGCGTCAGGTGAGAAGGGGAGAGGGAGAGAGGGAGGGAGGGGAAGTGTGTTGGCACACATGTAGCACGGCACCGATGCATACATAACGGCCATATATATGCTAGGCCTGCCTTCGTCTAGATGTTGATTACCGTTCACGCGGGGATCAAATCATCCGGACAGATGATCTGGCGAAATGCACAGGTGTTATGCGTAGACACAGATAAACTGAGAGACTGCATGGTATAACCAAACAACAACTAATAATAATAATAACAATAACAATAACAATAACAATAATAATAATAATAATAATAATAATAATAATAATAATAATAATAATAATAATAATAATAATAATAATAATAATAATAATAATAATAATAATAATAATAATAATAATAATAATAATAATAATAATAATAATAATAATAATAATAATAATAATAATAATAATAATAATAATAATAATAATAATAATAATAACAACAGAGGGACAGACATATTATGTCGTCACACTCTATACCGATGGGGCAAGCATTTACCTCCCATGCAAGAATCATTAACAGATGGGATATACCCATCAACCCCACAGTGGAAAGATGAGTCGGACAAAGACAGACCCTAGCTTCGTATATGCCTTCAGTTCTCTCCAAATCGGCCAATACAACGCCGACGCATTCCCAAGGACATGACATGCATATATACCACTCTCCACACCACCAATCCCCTACCACGAACTCGCTCTCTTCAGAAACCGGAACTCCCCCTCGCCCCGCTCGAACCCCTCCCCCACCTCCTCCAGCACAAAAGTCAACTCCAGCTGCCGCGCGATCTCCCGCACGATCTCAATCGCACCGCGAATCTCTTCCCCGCTGACGCTGAGGTTCTTGCAGCCGAAGAAGTGACTTTTATATATACATATATATATATATATTTGGAATTGAGAAGTTAGTTGGGGCTTATTATATTCTTACTAATAAATAAATAGATAAATGAATGAATGAATGAAAAAAAAAAAAAAAAAAAAAAAAAGGAGGTGAGGAGTAAATAAATAAAGAAATAAAACTCACCCCTTCGCCTGCGGCCCAACACCATCCGCCAAACAACACGCAAACTCCAACAGAACCGTCTCGCGCCCATCCAAAATGCTCGTCTCAGCCATCAACTCGCCGTAGATGCTCGAGATGGCGAAATAGCTCAGGTCACCTGCCGAACTCGCGCCCATGGACGCTAGCACGCGCTCCGTGTGGTTTGCGTAGATCTGGCTGAAGAATTGCTTGCCGCGGGCGTAGCGGGATTCGGAGGTGGGAAAGGTGGAGAGCGTGCGCAGGGGTTTGTCGGCTTGGAGGGTTGCGAGGACTGGGTTGCTGGTGGTGGACAGTGATGCTTGCAGGGCGAGAAGGGCGTTTATGCCCTGTTCAACTTATTATTATTATTATTATTATTATTATTTCCGAGTTGGGGGGAAAGTGGGTTTTATGTATGTAGTGCTTGCCATCAAATGTGGATGAGGGAATAAGAATGAAGAATGGGGGTACGCTGAAAGTGAACTTACCCGCGGAAACCCAACCAACACACTCGCCTTCAGACAGCTCTCCCTGATCCGTCGGGCGATCCCAAGCTGTCTTGACCTGGCATCATCGCCAGCTATGTCATTTCTGCTCTCCCTTTCACCTTCACCTTCGCAGCGCTGGCTGATATACTTCCATAGCTCACCCACGGCGGCTTCCTTGTGGAACGCTAGGAGCGAGGCGGCTGCGACGATGAACCAGACGGAGTTTATGCCGGTGGGGCTTTGGTTGGGGATCAAGGCGGCGAGGCGGTCAAAGTCAATGGAGAATTCAGTGCCAGAGCGCGGCGAGTTGGCATCTTGGTTTATGTGGCTGTTATCGGTGTCTGGCGGTGATGGAGACGATGAAGAAGAGGAGGCGGAGAAGGAATTGGAAGAAAAGGGGCTTGAAGTTGACGTAGAGTATGATCTCCGTTGATTCTGGAATGCAGGCAAGCCTTGTATCCCTGAGCTAGCCAGGAGCGGAGAGGGGAAGCGGACGTTGGCCCGTGGTACACCCGCTGGTGACGGGAGCCGGGTCGCTTGCCGATCCGATCCTGATTCCAAACCTGATTCCGGGGCGGCAGACGATTCAGCTTCTCCTTGGACCCCTGATCGGGACATCGAGACGCTGGAATTGCCGAAGGACCCGAGACATCTCCGTGTTCCTTTTCTACTTGCGCTGCTGGTCCCACCAGCAGCAGCAGCAGCAGCAGCAGTAGTAGTAGCAGCAGCAGCAGCAGTAGTAGCAGCAGCAATAACACTATCCATTCCCACAGCAGCTCCAGCCATCAAGCTGTGATCAGAGCGCAGTGGCACAGACATGGGAACAGAGTTATAGACATGCCCATGTACAGATCCATTAAGAAGATCATTACCCACAGCCGACACCGTAGTGCCAATCACCCTTCTTTGCCTTTGGTCCGTCCCCTGTAGCAGCCGTCCTCCAATGGATATGGCATTGGCATGCAGAGACGTGGACGGAGCCCGAAAGAGATAGGAGCGCATCGTCGAGCTAGCAATGTTCCAGCAAGGCCAGACCCAAAGACCAGCGCAAAAATACGTATATCCCCCGGAGAAAAATAGGGAGTTAAAGTGAGTAAAACTGGATCGGGCGACGGGGCTTTTCTCCCGCCGATTCCTTGAAATCGGGGACCGACGTATCCCTCCCCTCCACCCGAGTCCTGCTTGCGGAGAGAGGGGGATGTCGATCAGGGATGGGAAGATCGACAGCAAAACAGGACTATCTCATGCACATGAAAAGACGGCCGAGAAAACAAAAAATAAATAGTAAATGCGATGGAATATCACCACGAGGGGGACTTTTAAAAACACTTAAGTGGATTGCGATTCGATGGCCCGGCTTTTCTTGCGCCTTGTTTGGGCAAACGAGGTTTAAACATGCCGAGACGTGTTCGGCTGCTCGGTAATGCCAAGCCCGGCTGATCGGGAGAGCTGAGTCAGGCTGAGCGAGCCTCTTTGCGGAAAACACGCAGTTATGTATGTAACTATAACCAGGCGTAGGAGACCGGTTATTAATTTCCTTGTGACACTGTAGTTGGTTGCATTGATAGGATACATAGATGATGTATAGATTTAACGGATTTGGTATGTATGTACAGTGTTTAGATGCAGGTTATATACAACGGACGGATGCAGAACAGGTAAGGGGGGGAAGCTAAAGTAGTGATAAAAAAAAGGAAGAGAAAAGAGAAAAAAAAAAAAAAAAAAAAAAAAAAAAGGGGGGGGAGGGGGTGTGAAACTCTAAAAGAGATCTCTATCAAGAAGTGTAAGAGGGGGATAAAAATACACAGTGAATTTCTTAATGCAGATGGAGAGAATGTAAGAAGGGTAATGTAGAAAGCAACCTGGAAGCGGAAAAGCAGGAAACCAGGGGAGGGAAAAATGAAGCCGAATCGTCTATAACGCGGATGCAGTGTCTCATGCATGATCCGGCCAGTACGACTTGATGATCTCCTTCTTATTCACCTTGCCCATCGCATTGCGATCGATATGGTCAACAAGCTTCAGGACGGTCGGAATCTTATAGGACGCCATCTCCTCCTTCAACTGTGTACGCAGAGGTACCAACTCGAGCGGAACTGTCTTTACAGTGTAACAGAGCAAATCAGCATCCAATCCATCACACATAGAATCAAAATATGAAGTGAATAGAAAATGGAAAAGGAAGTCAGAGCGTTAAAATATGTCTATATAAAAATTAACATACCCCAGGTCTCTGCTTAACAACTGCAGCAACCCTCTGCCCCCATTCCTCATCGTCAAGTCCCACAACGACCACCTCCTGAATAACATCCAACGCAAGCATCTTCCTCTCGACCTCCAGCGCCGAAATCTTGAACCCTCCCGATTTAATAAGATCAACCGACGCCCTTCCCTGAATAAAATATGCACCCGTCCCATCCCTCTTCGCCACATCGCCCGTCTTAAACCAACCATCCCCCGAAAACTCCCGCACGGTCGCCTCAGGCTTCCCCCAGTACTCCAAGAACACATTCTTCCCCTTAACCTCAATCATGCCCGCCTCCTCGTCGCCATCCGCCAAAACCCTACCCGTATCCCTATCCGTCAACCGCACCTGCACGCCCGGCAATGGCCACCCCACGCTCCCATCAATCCTCGTCTCAACATCTAACCCACAGCTGATCCCCATCCCAATCTCCGTCATCCCATACCTCTCCAACAACACCTGCCCCGTGATCTCCGCGAACTTCGTCTTGATGGGCGTAGGCAGCGCAGCGGAACCGCTAACGACTAACCGTAACGCCTGCGCGCCGCTCCTTGCGTTCTTCTCCAACTCTGTCGATCGGATGTGCGTATCGAAGTAATCAACCAGCCGCGAGTAGACGGTGGGGACGGCGAAGAACATCGTCGACGAACCCCTATCGGACCATCGTTCCCATACCAGACCCGGGTCGAAGCTGGGGTGCATTTCGACCGTTGCGCCGCTGAGGAGGGAGGCTGTGAGGCCGTTGATGATGCCGTGGACGTGATGGAGGGGTAGGACGTGGATGAGGTGGTCGGACGGTGTATATTGCCATGCCTGGGCCAGACAGGTGGATTGAAAAGTTATGTTTTTGTGGGTTGTGACGCAGCCTTTGGGGTTTGAGGTTGTTCCGGATGTGTAGATAATTAACGCCCGTCTGCACTGGGAGAAGGGGGCGTGAAAGGGTGGGAGAGATGGTGGGGGGTTGGATTCGGTGTATGGGGTAAGGTTGAAGAACGGGATGTGCGGGGTGGATTTTTGGAGGGCAGCTTTTAGGTGGGCGAACGATGGATGCAGGATTATCAGGGATGGCTCTGAGTCTCTGATTGTATATACGAGTTCCTTTGGCGGGTGGGTTGTGCCTGTATATTATTTTGCTTCAGGGTTGGAATGAAGAATGTATACATATGGACATTTTGGAATAGATAAGCAGAAACGTACACAATGGCACGCATACGCCGCCAGCAGCCCATACCGCCCATTGACACACAACATAGTCATATCCCGCGGGTGTCAGAAATGCAATGCGTCTCTCATCCAAATCTCCCTCGCGCTCAGGTTCCAACGTCTCCAGAATCAGCTTCTTGAAGGCGGAAACATCCGCCAGGAGCTGTGTGTACGTGAAGCTTTGACCTTTTGTCCTATCGATAATTGCGATTTTGGCAGCATCTTTGCATGCATGGGTCTGCGCAGCCACAAAGAGAGGAAACGAGGGTATAGAAGAAAGCGCCAGTAGTTGATCCCTTCTTTTGGAAAGCAGCAGCTCTTGTCGCTGGCGGTTTCGGAAGAATTGGAATGTGAAGTAGGGTATTGAGAAAGCTGCAGCGGCCGAGAAAGAGATGAGAGCCCAGTTCTGCTGACGATATATTGAGAAAGTGACTAGGCACATTCTTCTTATTTAAAGAATACTGTCGTTGTTGTTGATGTGTCTGTCTACCGTAGCCCTGGAAGTCGACGGCCGTCAGTCACCTTTTTTTGACCGTGGCCCGTTGCCCAACGATCTTCGTTCGTCTGAAGAGGAATCCACTTTGTTCTCCTACTTCAAGATGTTGAAAAGACAAAATAAATATGATGAAGTTACGTTTTATGTGTAATTTGAGAATTATTATTTTTGAGGTTCTTGCGCATTTTGTCTGGTTTTTGAATGTTTTTTTTTTTTTTTTTTTTTTTTTTTTTTTTTTTTTTTGAATGTGCCACCCCGATGAAGTTGCTGGCGGCGATTGTTTGCTAAGGGTTCTTAGCTTGAGAGTCTCAGCCGCGGTTCCGTCATTAAATGGAGAATGGAAATTATCCATGGATCGAATGGATCTTTGCCAGATTTGTTCGGTGCGCAGGAATAATTCCCGGCGAGTTTGCTGTCAGTATCGGATGGCGGCAGTGTGGGGGTGGAGGACGCAAGAATAGATCGTCATCATCTCCATTCTCTTAAGCTCCAGCTCCATCCGTCACGGGCCATCGTCATTCAGACACAGCATTGTTGCGTCGCACTGGCTCTGTTCGTCAGGCAACAACCAGCCTCAGGCAGAGAGGCCAGCCCCAGGACAAAGAGCGGCGGGCAGAAGAGCGACAAAAACGGAATCCCTCCAGGCCTCTTGGACTTCCAATTCAGCATCACCTGCAGAACTCCGATATGGCCAAGGTCAGTTTTGTGGTACAGTTACAAATTCAACGCTGCTGCTAGGGCCGGCGGAGCGGCAGATGGGCTTGGGAGCCTGCCACAGAGGCTGCAAAGTGGGGTTTTGGGTGGGCAAGACACTACCAGCTCCGACGGTCATATACAATGGAAAAATTGGAATAATAAGGAGGCTTGAATTGCCGAGTGATTGGCCAGTGGTTTGGTCTGGAAAAGTGGCCATTGGCCGCAACCGCAGAGAGGGATCATCCCAACGGCGTCTTTCCAAGAGTGGTCCTGGTGGTGGTACCTTGCTGATGCTTCGGTCTCTTGATTCGGGATTGTGGTTCGTTAAGGAACGGGAGCCAGCGAAAGCCACCAATATAACAATCTAAACAAAAACAACATTATCAACGAATCCCGGCATCCCTACGATCAACCAGCATAATACTGCAATTCTTCCAGGTTCTCCTGTCCTCAACTAAGCCAGATTCGCACACTCTCCCGCTGCTGTCAGCACAACCCGCGCGGAATCTACTCCACCCCAGCTCCAAACAGTCCACCCACTTCCTACCGTAAATTTTGTATCAAGCTATGATTTGATCAAGGGGTTGTTCTGCTCTAAGCTTTTCTTCTTTGGTCTATTGCTAACGCTCAACATGCGGGGTTGAGCCTGCAGCAGACCACATCCATCGACCAAAACTCTACTGGTTTTATCTACATGGATGCAGAAATGTCCAGGATATGAAAACAATAAAAACAGGAATAAGATCTGTTATCGGCGCCTAAAGAAAAGGGGATTGTCATTTTTATCGCGCGGGGTTGAAGAGTCGAGACTTTGGACTAGATGGGGGGCTTCACTGTTGCATGCATGATTGATGTTTTAATTGTATCTGAGCTCCCTTGATTCACGTTTAAATACTTTGCAGTCACCCGTCCCACGCCCAGTTCCCACTGAACTGTCGGATTTTATCTTTCCGAAGTTGGCTTACTGGCGGGCGTCATTTCACTCTTCAGTTTCTCATATTCAGTTGGTGAACCGACGACGTTATAGCCATCTTTCCATCATGGCTGATACCAAGAACATCGAAAGCGGCACCGTCATCTCTGCAGACACCAGCAAAGAGGCCGTTGTCAACAGCAAGGGCATATTTCCCGAGAAGGGCGCTGCTGAGAACCGAGACTATGCTGGTGCTGTTGCAAAGACTGATCCAGTTGAGATCCGCCTGGTGCGGAAGCTGGATTATCGGATCATGGTATAATTATATATTTGCATTTACATTTGCACATACACTCATATTAATCTCTATTTATATTCATTTCTGGTCTTATATCGAGATCTAATACTCGTCCATCTATACAATTACAGCCAATCCTGGTCGTCATGTACTTCCTCAATTATATCGACAGAAACACTCTCGCCCAAGCACGGCTGGACGACGTCGAAAAGGAGCTGGGCATGGAGGGCGAATTCCAGTTTAACACCACCATTTCCATCCTCTTCGTCGGTTATGTTTTGATGCAGATTCCCAGTAATATGTTGATTACAAGAGTCTCGCCAAGTATCTATATGAGCAGCTGGATGGTGGTCTGGTCAATCGTTTCAGGTCAGTGACACCCTAAAATTAGGACGAAGAATTAGAGAAAAATTTCGAATACAGCGATTGAACTGAATTAAACCGAACCTTTTTATTAGCATGCACTTCGTTGGTCCAGTCCTACGCTGGTATGGTCGTGTGTCGCTTTTTGCTGGGTGTGACCGAAGCGCCAGTATGTTACATGTCCCTCGATACAAGTATACGGATTTATATCAAAATTATACGTGAAGGCTGAAGAGGTCTAACGAGAACTATGTAGTTCTATCCCGGGGCAACATATCTTCTGGCCATCTTTTATACTAGAAAAGGTTATTCATCCCCAGTTCTCCCTTGTGCCTACCAGACACTAAACCTCAAATGCAAATTTGCCAACAGAGGTCGCCTCTCGAATAGCTGTTCTGTACTGTGCCCAGATCCTCGCAACAGGGTTCGCCGGCCTGATTGCTGCAGGAGTCTTCAAAGGCATGGACGATGCGCGGGGCCTGTCTGGATGGAGATGGTAAGTTCCTAAAACACACACACACACACACACACATACCCTCCCACCCCACCCCCAACACCTTGCTTTTTTTTTCCCGGTATATCTCTCATACCTAAGAAGCCAATCCAGCTAATGCTGCTCCTTTCCTTCCCTTGTTCGCTAGGCTGTTTATCATCGAAGGCTGCATCACCACTACAGTCGCACTGATAGGCTTCTGGCTCTTACCAGATACGCCCCTTACTACCCGCTGGCTCAAACCAGATGAACGTGAACTCGCCCATGCCAGAATCGAACGGGACAAGATGGGCCAGATGGGCGAAGAGAGCTCTGTAATGGAAGGCCTGCGCCAGGCAGCCAAGGACAAACGAACATGGATTTTCAGTTTGATGCAGAATTTCCACCTGGCTGCTTGCGGCTTCAATAGCTATTTCCCAACGTAGGTTCTATTTGGCATTTTTCCCTTCAATAACCCGCCTTTTATGAGTTTCAAGAAACCACAATTCTAACCCAAGAAACCCCACGCACCAGCGTCGTGAGAACCCTTGGGTTCCCTAAAACTGAAACCCTCCTCCTAACCTGTCCCCCCTTCATCTTCGCCGCCTGCTCCGCAATCTTCATGGGCTGGTCCTCCGGCCACTACCACGAGCGCACCTGGCATATAACCATTGGCCTTTTCGTTGCCATCGTAGGCTTCGTCATCGCCTGTTCAACCCTAAACACTGCAGGGCGCTATATCGCCTGCTTCATATTCCCCGTAGGTGCCTACTCGGTCAACTCCGTGATTATCGGGTGGGTGTCGTCGACGCTGTCACAGACGCGGGAGAAGCGGGCGGTTGTGTTGGCTATGCATAATGTCGCGGGGCAGATTGGGTATATATATGGTGCGTATATATGGCCGAATTATGATAAGCCGAGGTTTGCCATTGGCTTTGGGGTTTCGGCTGGGCTTGCGTTGGGGGCCATTGGGTGTGCATGGTGGATGAGAGCAATTTTGCAGAAGGAGAACAGGAGGTTGAAGGAGAGCGGCGGGGGTGATGAGATTAATTATTATGGGTATTGAGTTGGGGGATTTTTGTGGATGTATTTTATTTTCGCCACTTGGTAAAGGTAAAATGTATGTATGTTGGATATTTCATTTCAGACTTTATGGGTAACTAACAGGTAGGGGTGCGGTGGTTGTGATTTATGGATGAGCCAGAGGTTGTATTGATAATAGGGGTTCTTCCCACCAAAGAGGACAACCGATTATATGCCCCCATCCGTCATTTGACGCCTCCCCATGATATGATCATTGTGTGATCGAGCCAATTGAATCTTTTAATAAAGCAGAAAAATACTCCATACGCCCATGGTTGATTAGCGGAGGCTGGAAGTAATTGTATGTTGGTTATGCATATTCTCCTTTCTTTTCTCAACAAAGAGAAAAATATCCCAACAAAAAGAAACAAGGGGGCTTGTTTCTCACATCTTTTATCATACTTAGTTACTACATATAAATGCATGCGCATCATCTATGTTCCAGAAATTGAGTCAAAAGAAGCTTCAAATTTTACCAATTCAACTATATAAGATCAAACACTGCTGTCACTGCTGGTTGATTCCCAAGGGTAATGATCAAGAGGTAACTAGTAATAAGTGTGCAGTGAAAGAATGAGAAAGCGCCAAGGGTAAGCAAGACCTGAAGGACCCCCTCTTAAAATGCAACACTCCTAATTACCAATCACCCACCACAATGTTACAGGTGGTCCGGGAGAGATTAGTAGGAATTAGAGGGTTTGGTGGTATTATTAGGAATTAGGATTAATAGGGGGGTTTTGCGTGTTACGGGTATCTGCATAGGTATGGATAGTGGCGGTGTGTTTTAATGGGGAGTACTGCGCTAACTAGATAGTTGCTAGTTAACTATCCTGGACCGTCCAAACGACTAGGATAGACCCCTCAGCTCAACCCCAACCTCCAACCTCCAACCTCCAACACAACGCCCGCAATCTCTCCTCTAGAGCCAACGGGCCCCATAGGTGATCGCTCAGATTCCCTGCTGCAGCTATTGTCAGCTGTACAGCTCATCACTGCTTTTTGCCCCATTCTCGTTGACTTGTTTGTTTTGCTTCCTGACGTTTCCCACAAACCAGCCATCCCTCAATTTGCTGGTTTTATTTCAGCATGCTTCAGCACAAAACAGTTTCTCATAAACGCATCTCAAACCTACGCAAGGATCTTCCTTTTCAAAAGGAAAAGGAATAAACACTGGTCACAAGAGAAGCATATTCACTCGGCACCTCTAAACCCCTCAAATGAACAGCCAATTAACGCCAGACCGATCAAAATACTCAGCCCAATCCCCATCCTCCTGACTCTCACGTCCCCAAATAGCATCCAACACCCGCAACGCGCCACGGATATTTACCGTCCAGAACCCGCGCCACATTCGATCTAGGAAATCGCGAATCCACGCCCGTTGCTCCGGACACCGGCACTCCGCCCCGGCTATGAAAGTCGGCCACAGAAGACTCTTAAACAGCTCAGAGGAGGGCTGGATGTGTGAGATGTGGTTCAGCACCTCTGTGACCTGTTCGGCGAGGAGAGGGCATTCGTCCGCGGACGGGTGTAGGAGGATCCGTGTTGCGTAGAGGGTTATGGCGATTTTATAAGCAGAGGCGACGTGGAAGAGCGCTTCGGTGGATGAATTGTCTACTTTTGAAGAGGGATGGGAAAGGGCTGTCGTTGCCGTCTGAGGTGGATTCCAATAATTGGACTCCCCAGGGTTTGATGGTGCTGGTGGTGCTGTTGGGAGAAGGCTGTCAAGGTAGTGGTGTTGGGAGTTTGGAAGTTCTGTCGTATTTGTGCCCATTGACTGCTGCATTTCCCGTGCCCACTGCCTTGGATCGAAGGCATTGATCTGAGAGAGGACTGTGAAGATGCCCGCTATTGGTGCTGGAATGCGCAGGGACGAGTCTGCATGTCGAAGGGAGGAGATGAAGAGGATGATGCGCAGTAGGGGACCTGGACACCCGAGCCAGACGTTTTTTTCCGTGTCCGAAAGGAGGCTTGGTGATTTTGTCAGTTGGGATGACAATGGTTCCGACCAAGTTCCGGATGGGGTCAATGTTGAACCCATGATGTCAAAGCTGGTGAATATTGTGTTAACAGGATTTGACATTCCTGGACAAAAAATGGCTCTTATCTATACATACGTCATACATGTTCCTGCCAGGAACATGTTGAAACTATCATAAACCATCCCAGGAAATGTTGACAATCCATCCTCTTTACCCGCAAGATGTCTTCCAAAACGAGACTCAAGCATCTTCTTTGCGCCTTCAACATGCAATTTCCAAGTACCACGGCCCGATTCTACCATATCAAGAACCATAAGGAGAAGTGCGGAAGCGATTGTCGCTTCATCTCCTCTTTTATTGGGATTCGACAGGTTTTGCTCCAGCTCACTAAGCGCCCGTTGCTTGAGAAGCAGCAAATGCTGATATGCAACTCTGACATTTGGGTTAGGCGAGTGCATAAATTCTTCGCCACCATCAGATGAGCTTTTCTGTTTTAAGGACGTGCTGTCGAATGCCGATTGACCAGAATACTGAAGGACATGTAAGTTGTGGCACGCCGCAGTTGCAGCCATTGCAGCACAAAGACCGGGACAAACATTAACCATTCGAAGAAGGAGGCGATATGGGTTTCTGTGGGGGACCTCGAACAGCACCATCAGTGCACAGAATTTACGATCATCTCACACCTTGTCAGCAACGGCACTGTGTTGACGCTTAGCCTTCACCCTTGGGCGGACTCACAATAAGCCAAGTAGTATCGCGATATGCTGTCCAAGCCCTGGAACAGCGGATCTACCAGGTTCAAAGAGATAGAAGTAAGATGGTCATCCACTGCATATATGCATTCATCATTACGGCTCTGCTTTTCCGATTTCGAGCATGAGAGTGTCATTCCATCCTGTTGGTATTCTACATTGGAATCTGAGGTATTGACGGGCTCTGGATGCCCGGGTTGTAAGGATTCCAGACTACCCGACATACCGCAGGGATTGTTTTGCGCCCAGCCTAAGACGCTAGAGGACAAAGTTCTCGCCCGCTGGGATCTCTCCGGCTCAACAGCGCCCCGCACCCCTGAAGTAGACTGACAGTTCTTCCCCGCAACATCACCGAAGGTCAAGCCCATCATCTTCCCCCGACTGGCAACTCCCTGCACCCACGTAAATGGCTTCTTGTACCCTAAGCATGTCTTCTTGGCTCTATGGCACTTTTTGCAGGTTGGAAGCAACCGATCACAGATAACCCGTCGTCGTCGACAGGTATAACACGACTCGCTAGAAAATTTAAGGCCATCGTCGGAAGTTTGTGGTGACGTGGGCAGAGCAGCTGAATGTGAAGGAAGAGGCATGCTGCCTCTACAAGCGACTACATTCTCGCCCATCAAATCCAAATCCAGCCAACAATAATAGTTAACCCTCAAAATACTGGCATCCAGGTAGGGGTCCCTGAAGAAGCAGAATCAAAACAGCTGACCATTGTGGGAAATAAACAGATCTGGTTTTGCGATGGAATGATGGCCGAGGCATGTATTATGGATCCACTGCTTAATAATCGTTTCGGTCCCAGCCAGGAGGGTGATGAAAACGTGGATACCCTATCAGCAACTCCATAATAATAGCCAAACAGCTGCGCAATTCCACTCTAGTAGAACTACGCAGAAATGCTCGGCTACGTCCCGATTGTGTCTTGGCTTCCTCTTCGGGACTAGCCCCATTTGCCGCCAGTGGCTCGCCCTCTTCAACCAGAAGAGCCTCTCAGGGTTCTAGAAGGAGTCTTCGGGCTTGGCTCCAAAGCTTGGTACAAAATGTTGGGTCCCCCCTCTCAGCTTGGCTTCCCTTTTAGGCACTCCTGGCCCTATATCGGGACCACATTGTCATAGCTTTCATCTGAGCCTCCTTTTGGGGATTTCTATTTTACGTTTCTTTTTCGCCCTTCCACTACTGCTATCCCATGCCAAATTGATATTAATATGCCGTACCGCCGTTGCGAGCATGGAAATTTCATCAACCCTTGGAAATCTCTCAATCGTTTAGTTGTACATTCTTATGGTCTAGTTATTCTCTGGTCTTGAGCATTACAACAATGCCTCCAAAAGGGTCGGTATTGTCCCGGATTCCAAGTCACAATGAACGACCGCGCAATGCTACCGAACGGGAAGATGATTTGGAGTCGCACGTCCATCCGACTCGGCAGGACGAGGACACATTGGCAAGTTTGCACCAATGTCTTACGCAGTACTCCGACCACGAACCCATTGAACATGCAGAGCCGCACTCAACTCTTGAAAAATATCTTCGAGAACACCGGGTGAAAGATGTATGCGACAGACCCTTTAGCCGACTCGGGATTTGTTTTAAGAATGTGACCACCTGGGGTGTCCGAAACGAGCATTCGCAGGTGAAGACTTTAGCTCAGGCACTTTGGCGGACGGCAACATTTCAGGACGTGTATGAGTGGACCATCAAAAGATGGATTGCTCCCCCAAAACTTGAAAATAGGAGACCCTTGATCAATGATTTTTCAGGGGTTGTCCGAAGCGGGGAGATTATGCTGTATATACCGTACCTTATCTCATATTTAAGATGCTCAATTATAATGAGTCCACTAATTGACTTGTTGTTTTGTTTTAAGGGTATTGGGCCGCCCTGGCGCTGGGTGTTCGACATTTTTGCGAACCGTAGCCAATCACCACTCCTCCTTTTTGGGCGTGACTGGATCCATTGACTATTCCGGGCTTAAACCAGAAGATATGTCAAAACATTTTAGAGGGGAAGTTGCTTATATCCCAGAAGAGGATATCCACTTTCCCACTTTAACTGTACGTCAAACACTGGAATTTGCATTGGAGAGCAAGACTCCAAAAAGGCTACGGCATAAAATTCCTGAGATCTTGGAAATCTACGGCCGAGTTTTTGGCATATCCCATGTCATGGACACGCTAGTTGGGAACGAATATATCCGTGGTGTTTCCGGTGGTGAACGGAAACGTATTTCGATCATTGAATCTCTTGCAACTGATTCTGCCGTTGGTGCATGGGACAATTCTACCAGGGGTTTGGATGCTGCTGCTGCGGTTGATTATGCTCGAAGCCTTCGAATTATGACGGACGCTTGTGGCAAGGCAACCATCGTGACACTCTACCAAGCCTCTGATGCCGTGTACAAATTTGCAGATAAAGTTTTAATTATAGACGAGGGACGGATGTTATTCCAGGGCCCTGCGAACAGAGCAACATCCTACTTCGAAGACTTGGGGTATAAACGTCACCCCAGACAGACCATCGCAGATTTCCTTACTGGCATCACATCCGCTGAGACTCGATCTTTTCGGGACGGTTTTGAAGCTCGTGCCCCTAAAGGGGCAATCGAATTGGAAAAGGCGTTCAAGGAAAGCAAAGATTTCAAGGTTATCCAGCAAGATATCCGGAATTACGAAGAGCAACTTTCCAGCTCCCGTAAAAGAGTGACGCACCAAGCCAATGACTCTAATTCCACCCTGGCAGACTTCACAACCCTTGCCCGGCAGAAAAAGTCTCGTTTCGTTTCGGCTACATCGGTTTACAACACTTCTCTGGTAAAACAAGTTGTTCTTTGTACGAAACGTCAATGGTGGCTCCTAAAAGGTTACCCTTCGCATTTGTACTTGAAACTGGGTAATTCTATTGTGCTAGCACTTTTGATATCGTCTCTGTTTTTTAACCTACCTGCTACCACTAAGGGTGCCTTCTCCCGCGCGGGTTTTCTCTTTTACAGCGCCCTTACCTTGGCCTGGATCCAATTGGCTGAACTTGAAGACTCCGTTCAAGGCCGTGGCATCATTAGCCGTCAGAAACGGTTCGCCTTTGTGAGGCCGAGCGCCGTTGCCTTTGCTCGTACTTTGTTCGACTTCGTATTAGTCTTTATAATGTCTGTGGTGTTCAACATAATCGTCTATTTTATGGCTGGTTTCAAATTGGATGTGAGTACTCTGAAATCCATGAGCTTTTTTGTATTTCTGGGAAAATTTTGATGTTACTAACACGGCTTGTACTATAGGCTGGATCTTTCTTTATCTTTTTCCTCTTCTCATACCTGTATACTGTTTGCCAGACTTCTCAATTCCGGCTGTTTGCGGCTTTCTCGAGTTTCGAAGTGGCCCTACGATATTGTGGTGTGATATTCCTAATCGCCATTACTTACAGCGGCTACCTGCTCCCATTAAACAGGCTAATTTCTCGGGTGCCTTGGGTTGGATGGATTGCGGTAGGCATATTGAATCCCTACCTCAAACATCTAGTATGCTAATTATTGTCCATAGTACTCCACACCCGTGATATACACCTACGAAGCATTAATAGCTAATGAGTTCCATAATCTTGAACTCACTTGCGATCCCGCGTCGATTGTCCCTTCAGGTCCTAATTATACAAATCCGATGTATCAGTCCTGCGCGGGCGCTGGCAGTGTGCCGGGACAGCTAACAATCAGTGGTGACGCTTATCTTGCAAGCAGATATGGTTTCTATTATCGCAATGTATGGAGAAATTTCGGCATCTTGGTTCTGTTTACCATAGCATACACGGTTATGAATGCTTGGCTTTGCGAGGTCCTGGAATGGGACGACGGTTCTGCTGGCGCTGTTTTATATGGCAAAAAGAGCAAACGACGCCGAAGTGCGGCTGTCAACGATGAGGAGAATAGAGCTATTGATGGCGACCACAAGGCTCCCCCAGAGATGACAGGAACAGATTCCCGCGGCGCCCCCGCCATGAGCATTGCGAAGACGCAATCGACCTTTGCGTGGCGGAAATTGAGATATACTATACGACAAGGAACCTCAGAGAGGGTCTTGCTAAATGATGTTTCTGGATATTGCCAACCGGGGAAACTTACAGCGCTAGTTGGATCATCTGGTGCTGGTAAATCAACATGTAAGGCAATCCTCTCGCTACGTCACTTTTTAGAGTGCTAAACAACTAACACTAACCCCTTTAATAGTGTTGACTGTTCTCACTCAACGCCAGAACACCGGCACGCTGACTGGCGATTTAATGATTGATGGAGAAGTTCCGGACATGACATTTCGTCGGAAAATTGGATATTGTCAGCAGATGGATCTCCAAGACGGCACAAGCACAATTAGAGAGGCTTTTGAGTTTTCCGCATTATTACGGCAGGGATATGATGTTCCGCGACAGGAGAAGCTTGCCTATGTGGACACGATCTTACAAACTCTTGGGCTTATGGAGCTGCAAGATGCTGTGATAGGCTCACTGCCGATAGAGCAAAAGAGACGGACGACCATCGGAGTTGAGCTTTGCGCCAAACCAAGCCATCTTTTGTTTTTGGACGAACCTACAAGTGTAAGTTTTCTATACTGTCATTTGATCACTTGGAATGCTAGAAATAACACTCGTCTTCTACAGGGTCTCGATAGCGAGGGTGCGTTCAGCATCGTCGTATTACTCAGGAAGCTTGCGGATGCAGGGCTTTCCATTGTGTGCACCATCCACCAAGCAAGTCATAAACAGATTGAACTTGTAAGTTATACTCACTCCCTTAATTCCACCAGCCGTTTGCTAACAATTTTTAGTTCGACCGTGTCCTCGCATTGAATCCTGGAGGCAACATATTTTACTTCGGGGATGTTGGACCTTCTGGAAAAACTATATGCGATTATTTCGGCCGTCACGGTATTGCCATCGAACCCGGGAAGAATGTGGCAGACCTTCTTATTGAAGTTGGTGTCGGAGCAATTAAGGTGGAAGGGAAGGAAATGGACTGGAATAACGTATGGAAGAGCTCGCCCGAAGCAGCCAAAGTTGAGGAACTAGTCGACGTTATCTGCTCCAAAAAGGGAAAGGGAATTGCCGTGGACCAAAATGCCGACAAGATGGAATATGCGTCGTCGACATTCGAACAAATAGTCCAACTCACAAAGCGCCTATCTCGGCAATACTGGCGCACCCCTGAATACCCCTATTCAAGACTTTATGCATCCGTCATCCATGCTTTACTCAATGGACTCACCTATCTGCAAATTGGAAATAGCGAGACGGACATGCAATCGCGAGCGTTCTCCTGTTTCTTAATCCTCATGCTTGTCCCGGAATTCGTCAACGGCACCGCGATGAAGTTCATTGAGAATCGCGACATGTGGTTAGAACGCGAGTATCCAAGCCGGATGTATGGATGGTTCAGTTTCTCCTCTGCTCAAATCTTAGCTGAACTACCATATGCGTTTATCGGAGGAACTATTTTCTATCTTATTTTCTACTTCTGCGTGGGACTGCCTCTCGGTACTCCGGCTGGCTATACCTTTCCCATGGTTCTCTTCTTCCACCTTTTCGCGACCTCTTGGGGTCAATGGATTGCTGCAATGAGGTTCGTATCCGAAAACCCTCAGCCCTTTTGTAAACAAACTAACCAATTCTTTCCCAGTACCGACGCTGTCATGGCTGCCAACCTGATGCCTTTCTTCCTGATCATGTGTGAGCTGTTCAATGGCATTCTGCGACCTCAATCAGAGATGCCTGCCTTCTGGGCTTATACCATGTATTACATTGCACCATTTACATACTGGATCGGAGGCATTCTCTCGATGGTCATGAAGGGTGTCAAAGTCACCTGCGACGCGAGTGAATTGATAACCTTCTTTGCCCCTCCAAATCAAACATGCGCAGAGTACGCCGGCTCATGGATTACTTCGGCCCGGGGTTACCTAGCTAACCCAGAGGGCATGGAAAGATGTCAGTACTGTTCGTATCGCTTGGGTGACGACGTAAGTAACTCGCCATCTCCTGTTTATCTCTTTTCTGTTTTATCTTCCACAACTCCAAGTATTGGCTGGGAGGACACATCAAATTCAATCCATTGACACACACGCTAACCGATTGATATCACCAGTTCCTCGCTAAAAATAACATTTCGAGTTCCAACGCCTGGCAATACCTAGGCATTTTCGTCGGCTTCGTGGTTACGAACTACATGATCATATATTTGCTTGTCTACTTCTTCTCCGTGAAGAGGTTGTTCAAAAGGTCCAAATGATCCGAGGCAGTTCGCCTATATATATATATATATATATATATTGTGTCTTGGGGAAATAAAATTTCGCCCTGGAACTCGATTTCTTCTTGCTTTTCTATTGGCGATTATACTATGGTTGGGAATATACCTTAGATTGCATATGTTGACTTTTTATTTATCTCTCTCATCAAGATCATTTGCTGTTGAGTTTAGATTGGGAAACGCATTTCATTGAAGTGTTTTAGAGAGTATGCCCTCAATCTCGTCAGATTCTCATTAATTCTTTCCTTTTTAAATCAAACATCTGACGATATTCATTTTCTAATGATTGTGCATACTCAGCAATACCTCTCCACCTATCCCGGTAGCTTAGTTCAATTTCAATTTGCAAGTCAGCTACAACTTTCAATTCATTCCACCAGCCATACCTTAGTCATTATCTAGCGGTGCCAGGTAGAGATCACCTCAAACCCGTTACAAACACATAGCTATCTAGCTAAACTAGCTATACGAGAATTCAATTCAACCTTCCGTGCAAATACACAGACTAGTACCGAAACACACGTATATATGTACACACCTGCATACATTAGCGATCATCGCCATCCATAAATGGCATCCAACATATTGCGCGTCTAACAAGATCTGAATTTGTTGTCCTCGTCCTCATCCTAATTAGATTCCAAAGACCCAGTCTAGCATGAGGGGGGGAACGGCGCGCAGAAATAGAAGCGGATGGAGGAAAAGGGAGAGAGCGGTGGTTTGGGAAGGGGAGTATACATCCAAGCATATAAACACACTATGACAATTTATATAAAATGACATGTTATTCACAGCATAAGTAAGGAGTTCCCATGTCCCGCCATCCAGCAACAAAGCCAAAAACCTAAACCCAAAAAAAAAAAAAAAAAAAAAGAGAGAGAGAGAGAGAGAGAGAGAGAGAGAAGAAAAGAAAGAAAAAGAAAAAATAATTAAAATACAACAAAAAGAAAATTAAACAAAACCTAAAACCAAATAAAAACGTCAGTTCGACGACCCTACCCTAGCCCTCTTCCTCGGCCCTCCCCTTCCCCCTCTCCCATCCCCATCCCCATCCCCATCCCCATCCCCATCCCTCTCCCCATCCCCCTGCCCAATCCCCATCCCAACCCCAATCCCGATCGACTCCGAACTCACAACATCCTGCATGACAAACGACGCACCATCATTACTACTATTATCCCCCACGCCTCCTCCGGGCTCAGACACTTGCATAATCGACGACACGTTAAAGACAGGATCATCCCACACCTGCCTCATAGCATGATGCTGATGCTGATGCTGATGCGGCAGCTGATGCGGATGCGGATGAGGATGCGACTGCGACTGCTGGTGCGAACCGTGATGGTGATGGTGGTGATTCTGCTGGTGCGTGGGCTGATTTAGGCCGGCTGCTATTTGCTGGATGGTGCTGGTGTTGCTGGCGCTATTACTATTGTCCGGCGCAGCGGCGGGGGTGGGGGAATGGAAGGCGTCCGCTAGGCGGTCGTAAGGGTGGGCTAAGGGGCTGGAAAAATCGATGTTGAAATTACTGATGAAGGCGGGGGAGTTGGCGGACATGGCTAGGCGGGAGAGGCCGGGGGATTGGGAGTGGAGGTCTATTCCTTGTAGATAGGGTGGTTGGGGGGTTTGTAGTTGAGCGGGGTTTTGTATTTGACTATCCGGGGTTGGGAGGGGGGTGTTTGGAGAAGGGTGTCCGAAAAGTGTTTGTTGTAGGAATTGGGGGAAAGGAGGTGGTGGAGGGGGGCTAAGGATTTCAGGTGTCTGGGTTGAGTGGGGTGGTGCATGGGAGGTATCTCCTGATTGCTGTCGTTGCGGCTGCTGCTGGTGCGGCTGTGCTATAAGCTGCGGTGGCTGTTGGTACCACGACTCACGGTGATCGGTGTGAAGCGTGTTCAGACTTGGAATCGTTCCGCTTTCTGAAAGTCCCGCTGATATACATCGTAAATTATCGGCTCTAACTTTCTCCCCGGTTCGACCTGCAGCTACAAGTGCCTCCAGAAGATCAACACAAGCCGATACTGATGTTTTTATATCACTCGCCTTTTTCGGAGATCGTTTGATTTTTGGCTCGCCAGATAGAAACTCTGGGAGTCCGAATAGAGACAGCAATCCACAAGACCACAAAGTATATACGTGTGAGCCGGGATTGACATCGAATACTAGTAAATGACGCTGGGTTCGGGAATTCAAGCAGATGAGTTCTTTGGCAAATTCCATGCATTTGGTAAGTGAGATGGCATACTGCGGTTCTGAACGGAAGAAGGAGAGTGCAACTCGGTGCGCCGCAAGTCGGGTATAGAGGTAGGATATATGTAAGAAGGCAATTGAGGGTTCGATGAGTGGAAGCGTCTCTTTTGAGGAGGCGGATGGATGAGTAAAGGCGCTTGGATCTAGTTGAAGATGGTCTGGAAGCGTATGAATCCACTGGTCTAGCAATCGATCGATCGTCTTGATCTTGGTAACGGTTTGCCTTCTGTCTGTTGTGGTGTAGAGAATTTCAAGGGTATTAGAGAGTACGCGAACCACTTTGATCAGCGAAACGAAGGTTAGCATTCCCGTCGGTTCTCCCGGAAGGGAGAGCAGGTAGCCGCTTTGGTTGACGAAGTCATCATCGACATCTGACGGAAGTTCGACGTCGATATCTTGATCGCGAAAGGACTTTGGCAGTCCATATATCGCGCATACGAAACTAGAGTAAAATAAAAAAGAGAAATATTGTTTCTATATCAGATAATGCTCAAAATATGTAGAAAATGTATGGGGACTCCCAACCGTACTTATCAAGCATATAGCAAACCCAAAAAACCCGCTTCCTCAACTCAGTCTCCAACGGGTCAAACTGAAATCGTCTTGTATGCCGATGCAGTCCCAATTCCAGCGCTAACCGCGTCATGCTTCCCGTCATTTGAAACGCTAAGCTGCGTTTTCCGGTATATAAAAACCACAATGTCTGCAGCTCCTGATACTGCATGGTTGCAAGATTGTTCATTGCTAGGATATCGTTATGGTACTTGGACGACTGGCTGTAGTACTCAATATCCTCCTGGTTGCTCTCAACGGTAGGTTGGCCATCAACAACCTCGCCAATCATGAAAAGGTGTCGGCACCCAAGGGCCAGGATGAGGTAAAAGAGCCCTAGAACACACCAGTCATGCTCAGAGGCAGGAGTACTATACAGCTGGTTGATCGAATTGGTGAACGAGGGTCGATGCAGAATGGGGAATATATGTCTCCAGGCGTCAAACCAGGCATCAATGTATCCCTGAGCAGTCTCACGGGGTGGTAAGGGGGTTAACGTCGCAGATGTGCTAACAGCATAGTGAACGGGATACTCTGTGCTCTCATCATCAACGTCAACTCTAAGCAGAGCATCTCCGACTTTCTTATTCGGGGGGGACTGAGAAAGGCAAAACCGTTGCTCAGCGGTCCCTATGAAGAAGATGCCGGAAGAAGATCCCATAAAGCGACCAATCCCTCTTCGATCGAGATTCATACGCCCGACCTCTCGCGAGAGAGGTTCGTCCGTAGCCTGTCGCGGGCCCAGCTTTGCCACAGTGTCTGGACGGTTACTAGTTGTGGAAGTTCCAGCTTGTCTTGGGGATGCGATATTTGCACCCGAAGTTTCCAGTTCTTTAATACGTTTATCTTTGGAGTCATTGCCAGCTCGCAGCTTGTGAACCTCCGCTTCAAGCTGTCTCAATCGTTCCTCGATGGATTCCGTATAGCTAACCAGTCACAATAATCAATCATCATCACCATCGTCAGCGATCATCAACCCTCCTCATTCCCATTCCATAATATACATACCTTCTTGGATATGACTTGCGATTCAGCTTGACGGTGGTAAGACACTCGAGGCCAGCCGCTTTGCATCTCCCACACTGTAATTTATGTAGCGGTGATAAGCTGATGCTTTCCCACCAGAAGAATGGGAAGAAAGAAAGAAAGAAAGAAAAAGAAAGCATCGAGGCTTTCGAGGACACACGTATTATATAATATGGATGGCTATGAATCGCGGTCTATACATACAGCCGGAACCGTGCCATCGCATCGAACCTAGAAGTATAAAAGAGGATTTTCATTCATCAGCGCCATGTCGCCCGACAATAACTATCATGACATGTCATGCCATGTCATGCCACATCATCCCATCACAGGTCAACATGTATATAATCAATTAACCAAACATCACCACCATCATCTCATAATCCACCCATTTGCAGCCAAACACATAAAAACATGAAGAAAACACCCACCTTCTTAAACCGACACCTGTCGCACGCCTGTATAGTTCGGCCCGTCGAAGTTAGCGCCGGCGAGCCCAAAGGGGGATGCTGCAATTGGGCATAGGCGGGGTTATTGTTATTCTCGCGATCAGCAGCAGCGTCGCTGGAGTGAGGCGATTCCTCCGTCATGCTGTGTTTAACTGTTGATATATATATAATACCTAGGTGTGTATATATATACATATATATACATATATTTGGGGGTCTGCGCAGGTCGAGAGGAAGGGCAGAAGAAGTTTCAACGGGGCTTCGGGGGTAACTGTAACCGCATGGAATAGGAGAGACGGCATTGTTCCTAGCCAACTTAGCTGCGGGGATCGTGTGATGGGGGAACGCGCATTGTTTCTTGATGTTCTGGTGTGGTGCAGGGTCAGAGTCAGTCTCTCGGGGGGTTCTCTTGGAGTCTGTGCTGTGAGGTTGCCATGCGATAGGAATATGGTGTGGTTGACTAACTACCTGAAGGGAATGAATGGGATGGATGATGTTGGTTGTTCCAGTCAGCCATGCGATGCTTAGTTACTTGGATTTTGGGATGGTCCTCTGCCTACCTTATAGTAGTTAGCTAACTCACTAACCACCTCTTGACTCCTGCCACTGCTAATTACTTAACAACTGCTGTTAACGTTATGGGATCCTCCGACTCTGTGAGGAGTTCGTTCCCCAGTTTTTGATTATACGAAGAACTAGTTGAGCGCAGTCGTTTATTAGTGGCTAACTACGGGCTGCTCTAGTCACGTGCCTCCCTATGCATGTAGTCCCCGGGATTATCGTACTGGATTATCCCATGGTTGAGACTGCTTTGGTCCACAGGAACAGCAGAAGAGTGAACATGGTGTATTAAAGTATATTTTATAGCAGCACATCACGTCGTTGGAACCTTGGAAATGGGTTGCATTGCAAAAGAAGAACCACTGCACAGAAAAGCAAAAAAAAAGGGGTATAAACAAAACGCCGGCAAAACATAATTGAAACCGAAATAAACAGCGCCTGTAGAATAAAAACCTCAAGCAGACAGCGGGAATACAGGAAGAGATAAGTAATATAAGCAATAGGGGAAATATCATAGCAAAAGACTCATCAGTGGTGGTATCGGTCTCATTCATTATCGAGAACAATCGACAGAAAAGAACAAAGGCACGCAAAAAAAAAAAAAAAAAAAAAAAAAAAAAAAAGAGAGAGAGAGAGAGAGAGAGAGAGAATGGCAACAAGCAACGTAGAAAAGAAAATACTCAAAATACTCAATCCCATTCATCCACATCCATCCCATCATCCTCAATCTCAATCGTCGTCCCCAGTGCCTCCCTCCCTTCCTTAATCATCGCTTTCAACTGCTGATTCAACCGACGGATGCTCGCATCCTCCTCGCGTTCCCGCCGCTTCGCCTTGGCCGCATACCGCTGCGCTTCAAGGGACACAGGTGAACTCCCTTGTTTGGTCGGGCCTCTTGATCGGTTGGGTTCGAAGGGCGACGAGGAGGCGTTCTTCCGGCTGAAGTGATGATGATGATGATGACGATGAGTCAGATTGTTGTTATTATTGTTGGTATCGTTGGTATTACTGTAGAGGTGGTGCGAAGACGAATACGAAGATGATGGTCGCGATGCCATGGGTATCAGAGTCTGTCTCCTGGCCAGTCTGCCCACTGCGATTCGCCGCGGCGTGCTGACGGGGTGGTGATATATGCTATTGCTCTCGGGCGGCATGTTGCGAGCTGAAGTGTATGAAGAAGATGAAGGGCTTAAAGCCTCTTCTTCCCGCGCGCTCTTACCCTTCCTAACCAGAACCCAGTTCCCCTGTAGCTCATCGTGGTTAACACTGTGAAGGTATCGCTGGCTGTTAGTAATAGATGCGGCGGGGAACTGTCCCGGGACATTAATCGGCCCGTCCGTTCGTTTATCACCGGAAGAGAAGTCACCATCCTTCTCACAGACATTCTGCCGCGAGCCCGCGTCGACCAGTCGTGGCATCGTCGATGCCTGCGACGACAGTGGTGGGAGCTGTTCAGAAGGCATCTCATAGCCCTTCCCACCCCCAGCATAAAACCCACGAAACGGACCCGGCCAGCAAAGGTCCCACACCTTCACCGCAACTCCGCCAACAATCTTGATCACAGCAGAGCCCCAGCCACGCCCTCCATCGCCACCGCCCTCCGAAGAACCGCCCACCCTCATCCCATCCCGCTGCGACGACAACATCGACTCCCGTCTACTCCGCTTCCTCGCCGTACTCACAGCCCGCCCACCACAGACGGGAGACCCAGCCAATGAAGGTGTGTCCATGGGCATATGTACCAGGTCCTGATAGCGATTCGGACGATAATCCACCTCCGGCCCATTCGCGTCATCGTCATCGTCATCGTCATCGTCATCACCATCATCATAGTAACCCTGTTTCTCAAACGGGAGCGTCGACGACGTATCCACACCGCCCGCAAAGCGATAGGCGGTATTAACTAGCGGCGTCGGGCTGGCGATGCGAGACAGAGAGGTTGTCGTCATCGACTGGTCTCGCCATGTCGTAGCAGTGATGCTAGTTGTATTCAACGTAGTGCTCGCGGCAGTTTTGGAAGGAGATAAAGAAGAGTGCTCTTCCAGAAATCCAGCAGCGTCACCGTCAGCCACATATCCGTAGCCGTATCGGGCACGTTTTTTGCGGCTTCCATGGTCCGAACGGGCGGAGCGATGGAGCGAGGAGGCTGCGGATGGCGTATGGGGGGAGCGGTAGAATTGGGATCTGGCGCCGACAAGGTCGAGTTTTGGGGGGATGGGGGAGTCCAGGATGAAGGTGCCTGGCATGGGGGAGTCGGGGAGTGTCATTGTGTTAATGGCTATGTATGGTTTGTGGGTTGGTTTTGGTGTTTAGAATGTGGACGTTCAGCCTATACTAGAGAAAGGTGGTTCAGTTGGAGATCCGGATGGTAGTTAATGTGTAACAGCAGAGCCTGACGAAGACGATGTCGATATATCTGGAGTAAATAAAGAAGCTTGTAACAACCCGTCGCCTTCTTCTTCTTCTTCTTCTTCTTCTTCTTCTTCTTCTTCTTCTTCTTCTTCTTCTTCTTTTTTCTTCGTTTCTTCTGTCTTTCTGTTCCTTTTTGATCTTATCCGTGTTGGCCCTCCCAGGCTGACAGCAGGCCGCTGAACGGTTGTTGACGGTCCGGGCGGGAGCCCACGCCCAGCTCCAGACAACTGCAGCGTTGACTAAAGCAGTTACATCATCTCGCCCGAACGTGATCACCCTGTCATAGCTAACTAAGTTATACGTGTGCATCATCAACCAAGTGAGTAGTAATTGGACACCTGAGGAACACTTGGAGTATCGCTTTCCCGCCCGTAGTCAAATATACAGAAATAAACTCTTGCAAAGTAAACAACAACCAACCGTGCAGTCGATTTTTTAAAAATAGCTGTTCCACTGTGGATTATTTCCTGTCGAATAAAACACATAGGCAGCAGCATCCTCAGTGATGAATCATGTTTTTATCTCACATGTAATAAATTCTTAAAATGGCAATGATTACTGTAATACAAAAATCACACGAAATATCCTTTTTAAATCTATGAAGCAGCTAAAAGTTCTCTATGTTTTACACTGTCATATTGCCGTGTTGATGGAGATCAACACAAGAACATTCCATGAATAATAAATACATTTAATTAAATAGAGAATCCCACCATCCAAATGTATCTTGCAATTTAACATGCCCCGGCAATAAAACCAAAAACAACAATTAAGATAAAAAAAAAAAATAAAAACCCAAGATCAAACTCAGATCAAATCTACAACTTCTGCGCCCTCCAATTCACACCCGCCGCCGCCAGCGCATCCTCCCCATCCACAAGCACACACCACCCTTCGTGCCCAGCACTCCCCTCCATCCCAGCAACCGCAGCCTTGAAGTTCTCCCGCGCATACGCAAGCACCTCGTCGTCAAAGGTGCCCGGCTGCAGCCACACAGCGGGTATATCCACCGACTTGGCCTCCTTCAACACCGCAAGCGTCACTTTTGGCGGCGTCACGACGGAGAGCGATGTCTGCTTGGGCGACGGGAGCGCGGAGGGAGACGGTGTCGTGCGGTATGTGTGCGAGGGGAAGGCGATTTCGGGGGCCCGCGGGTTCAGCGGGGTGACGGGCAGGGAGTGCTGGTGGTACCAGGCGAGGACTGTGTGGGGTCGGGAAGAGGGTGATGTGATTGATGTATCAGAAATTACTTTCCTGCGTCTGTGTTTTGCAAGGACCTTTGTAGTTTATTTTTCTGGGTGGCGGAGGTTGTTTGCTTGCTCACTTTTGTACCCGAACTTGCTGGGGTCAGTGCTCGCGCCAGCTACGGCGAAGCGTGGGGAGGAGAAGAAGAGTTTGGCTGCGGCCTCCATTTGTTTGTTTGACGGGAGGCGTTTGTCTTTTTCGTCAACTGAAAGGAAGAGGGGAGACGCCAGGTAACTCTGTATATTGGTATGATGGTTATGGTGTTTTAAATTACCTATGATCGGAAGATGGGGGACGATATATTTATTAGGATTTTATAGATTGAAGTTTATGGTTGTTTGTTTCTCCCGTAACTAACTTCCTCGGCCGAGGTCCGATTCTGCTGCAATTATTTTAAATATCTGTACAGCACTTTCTATGCCATCAGTATATGGTTAGATTGAGCATGCGATTTGTCGGCTACCAGGACAATATCTCCATCGTCGTCTACTCTGTGTCATTTGTTACAGCAGCTAATAGAAGTTTACTAGAGGATCTTCGTTGTATTTCAAATCACTCGGTTAACTAATTACTCTGGATAGCAAGCAGAACACAGTCAACACAAAAGCACAAATCAAACATGAAGGTGGTTCAGAAATAAAGGAAAATAGACATGACAATATGCATAACTACAGGTACCGGACCCCAGAGGTCCAAACGTAGCAATTTAAGAATCTAGCCTACAGATCAGGCTATCATCAAGGATATCCCATTGTGGCAGAAAGGTTGCAACGTAACCTCCAGAATCGACACCCGGAATTCCCCCTTCCCTCACCAACGACAGGGCCTTGCTCGGCGGGCGTTCCCTATCAAATTCTCCCTAAATCCTAGAAAAGCTGCCCTAAGCGGATCTATATGTCTCTCACCCAGCGGGTGAGAGGGGACCCTACTGATTCATCTTCAAAAATGGGTTGCCTTTGCTTTCGCCTGTTTCCAGATAGCGGATGTATTCGTCATCGTATTCAGCAACGACGAGACAGATCAGATCTCAGCATGATCTTGACTAATCATCAATCGCCTGTGATATTAATTTAGCTGCTGGCGAGTCAAGACATTGAGTGTAAGGCAATGATAAAAGTAAAGAAGATTTCGTTTAAACTGTGGAATTGGAAGCATGACTTTACCTGTGCGTTGGCCCAACGTTTCTATTTTGTCCGGTTCAACTTGTATCCATGCAGCCAGCCATTTGCGAACTTTCTTGAATCCATGGTCGAGCAGCAGATCTGATATCAACTTTGGTCTCGAGAATTGCCGACGATTTCTCATTAATCACCCCACCGTTCACGCGGAGATGGCCATCAGTTCTTGTTTCAAACCCACTATTTTCGGTCACCACATTATATTCTTTGACATTTCGGATGCGGGTTGTCGCGCAACTCTATGCTTAAAAATGAACACCTTGAGTTGCAGAGTCCATATCGCACCTTTACCCGTAGCAAGAGCGTAAGTGTATCGTCCAAAAAAGAACCGTCGTCATGTAGAGAAGGGCATCTGAGTCCCGGGCATGTCTATCGGTATTGGTTGGGCATTCCCTTATATGGTTCTCGTGATTATGGGCGACCAGACCTTCTCCGAAGGGTTGCTAGTTACTTTTGGTAGTTGCTCAATCTGTTACTGGAAGTCCCAGAGCAAGTCAAATCAAGGATCGGTTGGGCTTTGATCACTATTGCCTCCAGATACTTTTGCCAGCCTGGTTCTTTCATTAGCTTCCACCTATAGTGGTCCAAGTCGAAATGCATCTCTTCGTTCAAGGTTGTCGGGATGTGCGACTCCCAGTAAATACGAAACGTGTAGAACTGTTTTCGTTAGATCTAGATGATGGTTTACAGTTTGGAAAGTCACAAATGGAGACGTTGCAACCCCTTTTGGTTTAGCTTTTTCTTCCCATTCCTGCTTGGATGTTGAGAACTGTTCTGGGAAGAACTGTGACATTCCGAAGGGAGCTGCACATAATTAGAAATGCTCAACACAAAAACTGTGCCATAAATGGAAACTAACTCACCTACCCAATAATGGTTGTTAGCTTGGCATTGGAGGAAGTTTTGGAAGGTTAAAGGCGAAAGTGACAGCCTTTTGATTAGGGATTTAAAAGGGATATTGGTGTTTTGAAACGAAATCGTGATGGACATTGTTCTTTGACAGAGTTAAACTGCCGCATTTTAACTACCTAGGCTAGGTGGTTAGTTATATGTAAAGATATCAGGAGCTAGGGGGATCTGGTTAACCGCCCGAAATCTTTTGGGGGGTCTCAAAAACCAATCCAATTAAGTCAGCTCATCGTCCTAAGCGCTGAAGTAGATGAAACGATGGATTTGGAGCTCCGAACTTGATATGCATAAGCACTTCACTTTTTGGTCTAGTTATTTGTAGCATGTTAAAATGGAGCATCTTGATGTGGTACGTGAAAATCCAGCACCCAGCTATGGATCCTGGTAATTTGCTACATAGCTTCGTTATTTGTTTTGGCAAAGAGGTCCAGCTCCGAAGGCACAGTCGCTTGTTTATAATAACTTCGACAAGATACATTTTAATTCCTTTGCCGTCAGATACTAACCCCTGCATGGATATTGCTCAACGTAGAAGCTCCTTTTTTTCAGGAACAGACAAAAACACCACTCATTGGCGCTCAAGGACTCAACACCCAATAAAGGATGGATCGTGGATGCAGGAAGCATCATTGACATGATGACAGTTTGTGGAGAACCGTTTTGGTTCGGCGCTTAACAGGAATCTAATCAGTGATCCCCCATATTCGTATGCGCGGCACGAAGAGAACCCATCACGTAGCAATATCGCACGCTTCGTATCCGAGATTCCCAAGTCTGCTCGAAGGATTCCAAGGAAGACGATACTCGTAGCAGCCGCCTCAGCACCCGCTGGAGGCCATGGAACCACCTTTATTCAAAATCAAAGGGTTAAGGCGAAGAATCCTAGGAGCGGAGGCGCAAGAAGCAAGAGAACTCGAGAACTCATTGCCACTCTTTTTGAATTGTAAGTTTGTTCCCTGTGGTGTTTGCTCGATTGAAAGTTGTATCCATCTGTACCTCTTGGACCACTGTGTTTGTTTTGGTGTAAAGTTATCGTAGTTTGTGATTGGGGTTTGTTGAGAAATGCCAACCATTTTTCTCTTCACATCAATTCTAACCTTCACTTCTTTTCATTTCTCCTTATCACAGAGGTGTGGAATAAAAGGCCTTGCACTGGAAATATATCCTCAACACTATGAGGACCCCGAGAGCCTATTAACATGAGTGTCAATCTACATCTTAACTGAGAATCTGGTTCGCTTGAATTTGAAGACGTCGGAATCAATTAAGGTCACGTGCCTTCGCGATGTGTCTCGGGCCAAATTGGGACCAGATAACTTTGATTCGACATAGACTTCACAAACTAAGGAGCAGAGGGAGGCTTTTCAAGGAGCAAGTATATTGAAGACTTTTTGATATCGTCATACACCATACCTCAGCAGCCTGTATTATGTTTCAACTAAGATAAATGCGGTGATGCCGCCTTTCTTACCTCGGAAAAGGGGACTCTCGGAAGAATCTCTCCCCGGCAAACATCGTGCTCTTGAACTCACCGATCCAGGGCCATCGACAACGAAGCCAGTGAATGAGATCAGAGCGGAGTTGTCAGATAACTCAGAATCGCCCCTAAGCTGCGTATCTTCAACGGATGTGGATAAGAATGGGAATGGAAATGGAAATGAAGGCGATGATGAAACCAGCTCAGATGACGAGGAGGAGAACTGGGAAGATGCGCTTCAGGGGACCACCGCATCCATTACGCCAGCAACTCCAGCCCCACAAGACCTGGAGCTTACGCTGGATAAAAACCACCATACATACGTAGATATAGGTGCCCCGGGGAAGAAGGGGCCCAGCAAGATAGAAAGGGAAATACGTATCCAAACCCATTACATGCATGTGCAGTTTTTACTGTTCCACAATGCTATCCGGAACTGGTGGATTAACGACAAGAAACTTCATCAGATTCTACGAGACCGGCTACCACCAGCTATAAAGGGTGAGATTGAGAAGTGGGAAGTAGCGGCGGGTAGGAAACTACCGAAAACATCGCAAAAATCGCCAAATGCCACATCTAAGGCAACAAAAGGGAAGAGGAAGAAAGATACAAACAGACAGCAGCGCAATTGGGGAGAAGACGCTTCTCGTTTAGAAGCCGGCCAGCCGGATATGAGTCGGGGAGATCCAACGATCCAACTCTTGAGGGTCCTGGCCGCTCACTGGAGAAAACAATTCAAGATTACTGCACCTGGTTTGCGGAAGAGGGGATATCGAACTATTGCAACACTCCAGGAAGAAATTGACTCTTTCCATAAGGGAGATCAAAGTAAATATGACCATGGCGAAAGGATAGCTGATCTGAGTGAGTTTCGAGAACTGGCGCGTCGCTCTGAGGGATCGCGAGATGTAGGCGCTCAGCTGTTTACGGCTTTGGTTAGAGCTCTGGGTATCGACGCGAGGATGGTTGCAAGCTTGCAGCCTATCGGGTTTGGGTGGACGAAAGTGGAAAACTATCGTGTGAAGGATGAGAATCCGCCAACAGCGTCGATAGATGAAAAACCAGTACCACCCTCCAGCACGGAAAGTGGCGAAACGGATGATGATGGGCCCCCATTCAAATCTCATAGACGAAGATCAACGAAGAAGAATGAAATTCCCAACAAGCACTTTGACAATGACCTCCCATTCCCTATATACTGGACCGAAGCTGTTTCTCCAATTACGCATGAAATCATCCCCGTTGAAGCTCTCATTCTGCCCACCACCAATGCTGTTGCCACGACTCCTGAACTCCTATCCTTGTTCGAGCCACGGGGTGCCAAAGCTGAAAAAACGAAGCAGGTAATCGCGTATGTCGTCGCATACTCACCCGACGCAACAGCCAAGGATGTTACTACCAGATACCTCAAGCGACATACCTGGCCGGGGAAGACCAGGGCGTTCCGCATGCCCGTGGAGAAAATCCCGATGCATAGCAGCAAAGGGCCGACGAGATATATTCTCTACGATTGGTTCAAAGACGCCATGAGGGGCTATGAACGTCCAAAAGACAAGAGAACAATCGTTGATGAGAAGGAGGATGCGAAAGATCTACTTCCTAATAAACCGGAGAAGAAGGTGCAGAAGAAGGAAGGGGATACGTTGCAGAGCTTGAGGTGTTCTTCGGAGTTTGTACTTGAACGATTTCTACGGCGCGAGGAGGCGATAAGACCTGGTGCAAAACATGTTCGGACATTTACCAGTGGGAAAGGTGACAAAGTAAAAGAGGAGAAAGTTTATAGGCGGGCGGACGTTGAGAAGTGTCTTTCTGCCGAAAGCTGGCATAAGGAAGGACGACAGATTAAAATGGGGGAGGCTCCTTTGAAACTCGTCCCTGTGCGTGTAGTAACGTTAACCCGTAAGCGGGAAGTTGAAGAAGCTGAGCGTGAAAGTGGTGAGAAGCAGAAGCAGGGTCTGTATGCCCTTTATCAAACAGAATATATCATCCCACCCCCAATTCAAGATGGGAAGATTCCGAAAAACGCCTACGGGAACATTGATTGCTTCGTGCCAACTATGATTCCCAAGGGAGCAACACATATACCCTGGCGGGGCACGGTGCGCATTTGTAAGAAACTAGGCATCGATTATGCTGAAGCAGTCACTGGGTTTGAATTTGGATCTAAGATGGCCGTCCCGATTATTGACGGGGTCGTTGTTGCAAGTGAAAACGCACAGCTTGTCAAGGACGCGTGGCGTGCGGAGGATGCTGAGAAGAGGAGAAAGGAGAAACTTAAGCATGACAAGCTTATCCTTTCGACGTGGAGGAAGTTTATTATGGGTTTGAGGATTGCGGAGAGGATTCAGGCTGAATATGGAGATGGGGGAGAAGGGGAGATGTTGAATCCGTTTGTCAATCTGCAGCGCGATGTTGGGGGTGATGATCCGGGGTCGGAGGAGGAAAAGAAAGACAAAGAGGGAGAGGGCAGGGTAGAAGAAAGGGACTCTGCTGATGAAGGTGGTGGATTTTTAGTACCCGGTGGTGATGAAGAGGCGTCGCTCGAGCCAGATTTTGTTGAAGGAGAAGATCCACACTTGCGGACGAGTGCTAGAGTGACTTCCAATGTGAGTGGTAAGGATAATAGCGGAAATGACGACGAATCATTGTCTGAATTGAGCGATGCCATCTCTGTTATATCGATTGACTCAAGCCCCTGATAATTCTAGATTTTTTTTTTTTTTTTTTTTACCTTCCATCAATATACGCTGGGTTGCAGTGAGATACTTTGATGGTTTGCATGGCGCACATTCCGTGTATGAATAAGGCAAAAAAGGGATATAGTACCATTAAAAATCTAGAATATTTTAATTTGAAATTGTATACTAGAACATTATTCGTTCTGAATAATTGTGCATCGTATCGTGGTTTGGCGGAATATCATCAAGGGGTTAATGTGTTTGGTTTGTTTAGATGACATCAGACCTGCGGACGTCGTTGACCGCATATACTTCTCATTCTTCTCCTGATATCATTTCAATTACGCAGCTCACACCCCCAAGCGCCAGCGAGACTATCACAATGTCTCTAATATCCAAGACGCCGATATATTTTGGGTCTTATTTGGTAACACCACAGGCAAGTTTACATTTTCCCCGCACAATTCCCACCCCACATCCGCATCCGCATCCCGCATCCACATTTAATACAATCCCCCCCGCAATACATCCTGGGATCCCCTCCTTATACAACCCGCAAACCAGGTATTCTACACAACCCCGCTCTCTTACGCCCTCGTAAACCTCAAACCCCTACTCCCAGGCCACGTCCTCGTCTGCCCCCTCCGCCCCGTCCCGCGCCTCGCCGACCTCTCCACCACAGAAACAAGCGACCTCTTCCTCACCGTCCGACGCGTAAGTCGCATGATCGAGCGCGTCTACCATGGCACAAGTCTCAACATAGCGATACAAGATGGGCCGGAGGCGGGGCAGTCCGTGCCACATGTGCATGCGCATATAATACCGAGGAGGAAGGCGGATTTGGACCATCGGGGTGGTTCAGATGCTATTTATGGGATGATGGAGGGAGATGAGGGGCATATTGCGAGGCAGTTGGGGGAGTTGGTGGAGGCAGGGAAGGAAGGGGTTGAGGTGGGGAGGGTTAAACTTCCGGCTGTAGATAATGAGGCGCGAAAGCCGCGGTCGGAGGAGGAGATGAGGGCGGAGGCGTTGGCGTTGGCGAAGGAGATGGAGGGGGAACCGGTGGATTGAGATGGGAGTTGTGTATAAAATAAAGATGGGAAGATTGTGTCCCCGGGAGATTCTCAAGGGGTTAGGTATGGCTGCTGATGATGTTGATGGGTCTTACTTTATGAATCATGCGACATTTGTAGATCGATAATAGAGTATACACAGATTGGAATGGCAAAGAGGCAAGTCATAGAAAATATCTATTCGAGGTCTAATTCCTTCAAACGAAATATATCTTTATGATGCTGGAAGGAGGAGCGAAAAAAAAAAAGTGG
>NW_015440955.1:219983-252032 GCF_000150705.2 Paracoccidioides lutzii | reverse complement strand
CAACACATGGAAGAATTCCGACAAATCCAGCTTGCCTGCGTGGGCCCGTTCATACTCCACCGCCTGTAGCAACAGCTCCATCTTGTCAATGTCGTGGACGAATTGGGCCTCCGGCGTATTATCATCCTCGTACTCTTGGAATATATCTTGGATATCCTGAGCTGCAAGGCCCGGGCACAGCGCCCAGTAGGGACTTGCCAATATATTCGATAACCTCCGCCTCCCGCCTGGCCTTTTCTGCCTTTGGTATATGGGTATCGGCTGGGGTGATGTCGCCAACTATAGACTCGGCCATGTCATGTATCAGAGCCATTTTTGTGCAGCGGGGGATGTCGAGTTTGGCCGCGAGCGCAGGCGGGGCGCACATGGTCATAATGGACATGCGATACATGTGGTCGGATATCGATTCACCGTTGGTGATGCCGAATCGGCGCCATCCTTCGCGCTTTGTGGATTTTAGGCGCTCAAGAAGATGGAAGAAGGGAACGGGGCTGGAGGTGTTCTCTGCGAGTGGGTGTGGGAGAGTGGCGATAACTGTCACGTCCGTTGTTAGAAACTATCGTCTCAATCCCGAGACTACAAAATAGACAGCGCAATAAGAATAGGACAAAACACCAACCGGACTGAGCTGTCCATGGAGCTTCCTTGAGTGTAGTCGACCCCATGATGCGAGCCCCTAGTAAATGAGGGAAACGCTGTTATTGAAGAGGATTTGCGACAGTTCCAGCGCCAGTCTGGATGAGTAGTATTTAAAAGAAAAGAAAGAATCAAAAAAGAAATAAGAAAACTCTTGGAAAGAATGACAGTCACAACCAAGTGTGCAAAGACTCTTGTCTGTATTTCAGTAGAGGATAAGCATCTGAAGCAGTGAGAGAATGATTAAATAGAAGCAGACCCGCGGTTTCGCCCTAGGACAAACAGGACAAACAGGACAAATGCTGCGAACGTTGCAAACAAGACAAACCTTTCTTGTTTACTTCAATTCTACTGCAATCGCGTTCTTTACCTAGTTATGTCATCTACAATAATTAACTAACCAACTTAGTTGCTGAAACCATTACTCGACAGTTGAACGCTTTGATTATGATACCCCAAAAATGCAATCTTCCTCCAGTCCTCTTCCCAATCCTAAGGGGTTCAATTGGCTGGTCTCCTCGCACATAACTGCCTTTGTGCGGAATCTCAGGCTATTGCATCTTGACCAGCTCCCTGACTGGCCGGATATAACTGTCCGCACTTTTGCAAGTTCCCAACCAAATCTCCGCCAGCGCGTCAAAGCGGTCGAATGGTCTTTGTACCAGCTTTTTCTGATATGGGATCCAGAGGAGACTCAGAATGTAAGTTCAGTATGAGAGCTGTCGCTAAACCGGAAGAAAAAGAAGTGTTCTAAACCTTCTTTATTAGAAATTGCGTCCCTTTTTCCCTCCGCTGGAGCCCTTGCAGTCAGTTAATCTCCGGGCCGCCCTTTTTCGTGCCCTTTCCGATGTCAAGAAAAATGGCGTTCTCGGAAGGGAGGCCATCCTCCGCAAAACGATGCTCGATGAATGTAAAGGGAAGAGATTTGAGGAGGCATTGTACATGTTTTCCACGGCTGTGCTGCAGAAAAAGAGATTGGCTCATGCAAGGGCCCACCAAAATCCAGTGCTTGAGATGTGCTTCAGTGGGAGGACCTCACCTCTAGATCAAGAGATCTTGGTTCCACTGATAATAGCACATCGTACCTCACTCACGGCCATGATCAACCATAAATGCTATGCGCGAGAGGCCTATGAACAACTGAAGAAGCTGCTTGACAGCAAGACGGATGAACTCGCTGTCCGATCAAAGGAAGTTGCCAACAAATCAACCATAGAGAAAAATAGCTACACTGATGATATCATGAATTTATGGCATGGAGATGAGAAATGGGCGGATACGATTCTCAATGGTGGCTTGCAGGCGCCTTCTGACCACGTTCTTGACTCCTCCTTTTCACGGACATGGTCCTTGGCAAAGAATGGTCGATTAGATGAGAAAAGCAGTCACCGGTCCTCCTCTGATCTACTAGCTGATTTGGATAATCGACTTGCAGAACAGGAAGCTAGGGTTGAGAGATGGCGGAAATTCAAGCAATCACTAGAGCAAGAAAGACATGCTGCACAACCCTTGAAAAGCTCCATCTCATCCCAGCCACTAGCTTTTCGTGATCATCAATCGTTATCAGTTGTTTCACTTGAGCATCCAGATCGAAAATCTGTTGATCAGTCACTTCACGACAGTGAATACTCTTCTTTAATTTCGGCGCTGGATGCTTCTCTTCTCAAGCATGAAGTCAACATCTCGCGAAATAAAGAACAGCTACATTCTGCAGATTTAGGAAAACAGAGGCTCAAAAATCTTCATTCAAATCGTGATTATTCCATAGACCAAGCCACTTTAACTCTACTGGCAGACCAACCAACTCCAACTTACAGCAACATGGATAATATGTCCATAATCTCTTCCCTTCCAGCACATGGTAGCACCAGAAGCTCCCCACAGTTCGAAAGTGAAGAAGTAAGTGGAGTAAAAACTCCACACTATGAATTCTCATCCGGCCATGGCACCCCCTCAATCACAATCGACTATGATTGCAACGCAAGCCCCAAATCCGAGGACGCGGAATCCCCACAACCTATCTCCATCAACCCGAACAGGGCCGCTACAAGCACACTTATCGAGCGCACAAGGAAATCCATGACATTCCTCCCCGCACCCACCACCCAACCCCGCAAGTCATTGTCCCACGCAGCAAAGCCTCGAAAATCCCAAATCTTCCCCGTGAACCAGTTTGAGACCCCTAGAAAGGACAGAACTGGGAGTTTCCAACAGCCAGACTCGGGGACGTCGACACCCAAGGAAGAACTCTTTAGTCAGGAGGCGGACTATGCTAGCGTGTTCAAGAGTAGGCCTAGGGTGGCTATTAGTCCTGTCAACTCACCGTCGGTTCATATGTTGCCGATGAACGATAGTGATGTTGATGCTGATGCGGATGGCGAACAAGCCATGGACATACACGGTGGCATGGCTGGATCTGAATTGCAGAATTCGCCGTCGTTTGGAGCTCGGTTCACATCTAAAGTTTAGGATAACAATTTGATTGTGTGGTTTATCTTACGATGGGAGGTTGTTTTGATCCCATTTATGCGATGCGGTTTCTTTTTTCAATTCGGGTCCTAATATTGATTATAACGACGTTCTTTGGGGATTTCCCTTCGATGCTCGCTCGTTGGTTTATATCCCAGTCTTGAAGATCTCTTACTCATATCCCTCTAGTTTTCCACAGACGCCATTCGCTACCTTGGAAACGATCATATAATAGTGACAGGAAAACCCGATGAATCGACGAAAGTATCCGTCAATTCCTATTTTCTTTCATATCTGGAAATGTGATACAGGGTCCTCTGACTACAGAACGTCCGTGTTCGCAGTTCAATACCCACTGATAGTCGAGGCGTAAGGTCTCCGTGTTGTTTGATACTGAAGTGCCGCTTGGAATTAATTGATTGTAGCTCCGGTAAAATATTCATTAAAATTAACGTTTTAGCCTGACTGCCCAACACATGCTTGCAAACTTTCCCGCCAGGGGCGGCTATCAGTCCCCAATCCTCGTCCAATCAAGACGATTTTGCAGCTATCTACCGCAGAGGGGTGTCTGTTGTCTGTTTCTATAATCTCGAAAACTTCTTGAACACCTTGGATGATCCGCGTCCCACCATCTGTCAGGCAGAGTAGCCCCTTCAGCCGATGGATCTCGAAATCTTTCATAGTTGGAAGACTCGGGCTTGTTGGTTTGGGAAGTAGTTGTTGATCCCACAGTAATGATCGTAGCCATACATCCACTTTTGGTACGCTTTCTGGGGCTATCTTGTCAATGGTGAAGGAAAGTGTTGATATCGACTGGATGAGCATATATCTTGGTTAGAAGGGAAACGAACTCTAAAATTTAACGTGTTCTCTTATAATGTGAAGAAGAATTATGGACAGTAACATACGGGATCGAGATGGCTGTGGCCCTTCTCACTGAAATCGACATCGGTCAGGTTATCATACGCATGAATCTCAAGCACAGTTCCTTCGAGATTTGGGACTTTGCTACGGTCCGTGACAATAATTTTCGCCACGCCGTTAATAGAGGTAACCCGCTCCTTAACCTTCTCAAGCTCAGCAGGTGTGATCAAGTCGCTCTTGTTCAGTATGATCACATCAGCATGTGATATTTGAAGATGGGCTGTGGTCAAAACTTCCCCATGGTGGATTCCCTGGATTTCTGATGGAGCAGGCTCGTTTAGAAGACGGAGGATGTTTTTCCCGTCAACGAGAGTGACGATTCCATCGAGGTAGATGGTACTGCCTAGCCCATCGTCAACCCAGAATAAGGGAGCGATGTTGCCTGGGTCTGCGAGGCCGGTTGTTTCCAGTAGAATGTAGTCAAATGTGCCTTGGCGTTCCATGAGCGATTCAATGGCCGCTACGCCTGTATCTCTATTGGTGATATTAGCTGCAATTAGAGCAGATGAAATATCCAGTGTGAGAAGAAAAAAAAAAAAAAAAAAAAAAAACCTATCCTCTCACCTGACAGAACAACATATGCAGCCATTTGCCAGCTCTAGCCATTCTTCAACTTGTTCACGGCCTTTATTGACGGTTATTGACTTCTCGATATCAATTGCTGTCCAACCAAGTCAGTAATGCATCATAGCAAAAGAGAGCACAGCAATCAATAAATTACATACAATCTCCAAATTCTACGATCCCTCCAGAACGTTAGAAAGCGTTGAAACAGGGACATGGGAGTGGGTGGTTACAAGCCGTTAAGAATCACTGCTATTTTCTTCCCGTGTTTTTCACCCAGAATATAGTTAAGCAGCGTCGTCTTGCCCGCACCCAGGTAGCCTGCCACAGGCTTATTTTAGTCAACAGAATTCTCGTAACTATTCTATATATTTTATCTGACAGCCACCCCCTGCATACATACCTGTTACAATCGTGATAGGCACTCTGTTCAGCTTCCGTTCAGCGGGTGTCTTTACATCAGGGCCCTCCAGCGAGTTCATGTCGACTAGTTCAGGCGGGCCCTCCTCATCACTGTCATTAAAATCCATTTTTACTTTTTCTCACAAAGAAAGCAAAGCGAATCCGGAAACCAGAAGATTTATATTCCTGTCTCGGTCGATTTGATATCTTGATATCTAAGTCCCTTACTTACACCGTCCCATATACACCGAAAGGACTACCTGAGGCTGCGCCAACCTGTATCGGGCCACTTAGGGCTTAGGGCTGGTCGGGGCGGCAGAACTAGCTTCCGTCATGGCACGGGACTGGTGTTTGTTCGAGGCAACGTCAGAGCCTCACTTCAACGCGAACCGTCAACAACAACCATTTCCCCTATTCCCCGCCAACCACGCCACGCCACATCCATTGCGCCCGCTCGAGCTGAAGATGACTGCTGCTGGAGCTTCTCCCTCCAGCTCACCTCGGTTGCCCAGCCCCCCGCCATTCACTGAGGTCCAGTTTGGGCCCCAATCCCCGACGGTTGGCGAAGGGTTTAGGACATCTGATGAAGATCTCCTGCGATTACCTCATGAGCCCGACAATGCATCAATGCGCCGCATACGGCCAGGGACCAAATCTACAGATATGGCATCTGGACCCCCTCTCGTCCCGCTCTCCCAGGTTGGTCAATCCTACTGCAAAACCTGAAATGATTGGGCGCTAAGTAACTATTATCGCGGTTCAGCTCGATTCACCATTCCAATTACAAGAACACCTTAAAGCTTTATATCAACACTACACCAGACCTAGTGACTCCTCAACTCTCAACCCAATAACTCGTGATGTTGCGCGGTATCTTTCAGAACCGCCGGAAGGAGTAGAACGCACTCTATGGCTCTATGAGCTCTGCCGGTTCCTCACCATGAAGGCCAATAACCTGATCGTAGCCTTTTTCGCGGAAGACCCACCGTGCTCTGCACAAACATGTCCGGAAATGCGCGCCTCAGAATGGCAATACCTGTGCGCTGTCCATGATCCTCCCAAATCTTGTTGCGCCATCGACTACTGTTGTCATACCCTTGACTGGGCCACGAACACCCTGACATCCCCCAAATACTTCCCAAGCAGGCTAACTCTTGGTTCAGAGTCCTCTGGAGGACCTCAGACGAGCATGAGGCATCTTACCAATATCTTCCGACGCGTCTATCGCATATTCGCGCATGCATGGTTTCAGCATCGTGATGTATTCTGGCAGGTCGAAGGACATGATGGCCTCTACATTTTCTTTAAGACAGTCTGCGATGCATACAATCTCATTCAGGAAGAGAATTATACAGTCCCCGCAGAAGCGGAAGGTATCCAGCCTACAAACAACCGAGATACGGATCGTGACTCCAGCCGCCGTATGACCGTTTTGCAGAGGGAGCCAGAAAATCAGGAAGAAAATCAGGAAGAAAAAGCAGCCCCGGAAAAACAGCCAGAACGTGAAACTCCAGCGACAACAACTAGACGACATAAAGTTTCTCCTTCACTAGGGGCTATTGTCTCAACAATTACAGAAGCTTCAGAGGATGACGATGTAGGCAAAAATCCCCACACACCTAAAGAGGACACTATTGTACAACTCCCAAGTGCAACATCCCCTGAAGGTGAAAATGAACCATTCCCAACCACATCCACGGAAGTCTCTACGACTGAAGCAGTCCCGGTGGAACAAAGTATGTCTGAAACCCCCATCGATGGTGGTGGTGATGGTGAACAGGAAAAGCCAGAGATCGCGAGACCGCCAGCAGTTGAGTCAGCGCCAGAAAGTGCTTCAACTGAGGAGAAGGTAGAAGCTCTGGAATCGCCAACTACTCCAGTTAACACCTCGGAAAAAATTGAGGAAGATTTGTCGGACGATAAAGCTACGGTTACTGAAACAGAACCATCGAAAGCAGATGAGGCAGCTACAGAAACGACGGCCGATAAGGAACCAGGTAGCCCTGACGCTCCTACAACTGCGATTGAGGTCAAGCCTGACTCAGACAAACCTTTCTAATTCCCCCGCTTTCTTTCCATGTTATTGTTCCCCCATACCTTTTTAATCTTTTTTTTTCTTTCTGTTTTTAACATCGTTTATTTGGAGGGAACTTCACGCGGCGTTTTTTCCCCAGAATATACCAAATATACTTGCTTCTATTAAGATGTGTACATGATATATACCCATATGTATATTGTTCTTGTTTTGTTACGGCCCGCTTCCATCCTTTGAGATGACATTAACAAAACCTATTTTCGGGTCCTTTCTATTTTATCGTTGTCTTTTCCCCTATTTTTATGCAAATCGGACATTTTTTACACTGAGCATCATTGAAGCGCTGGAATGGTTGCGGTTTGAGGATGTATGCATATAGGGTTAGTTTGGATAGATATCTTACTCACTTACCTATTGTTACTATCATTAAGCGATTGGGGTAGTCTTCCAAACCGGAGAGAAGATCTCGGCTTCTTCATACCTTTCTTCCTTACTCAACTCGGAGTAAACTGTATATCATCGGCCTTATTCCCCTCCGTCTCTTTAATTTAGTATGCTCTAAATTATTCTTCATCTAAAATATGCAGGCCGACTAATCTCGCAAACTATTCCCATCAACGAGTTATTATCTTCAAAGTTTGTAAACCCAGGACAGGGTATATATAGCCATTTAACTACATTTTAGTGATCAGTTATCTTCTATTAACATCGTCTTCACCAACTTCACGCTCTCCATCGTTAATAATTGATTGGGGAGTAATGACAATTCCAATCAAACCCTTACAGATAGATTAAGTCACATTGCCTGTCAAGCGTATTTCATTTCTTAATAGTTATCAGCACAAACTTAAGCTATAGATACAGCAGCTCCAGACATTGAGATTACCGGGCGAGGTTTCACATCTCCAATATCCAGATTTTCTAACGTTTGCAAGGCCTCTTATTACAAACAAAATGTAGTCCTCTTCTCAGAAAAGCCTATTAATTCTGAACCACCAGGCCGCTGACCAATAAGCAAAAGAATGCCTCGGTCGTCACTTGATCAATAGTTCAATATCCCTCCAGAACCCACCGTTGTTAGGTGAAGTTTGCCGTTGCAGGGCTACAGTATGAACCGTGTTGACTGGCCTTTTTAGGATCAGAGCGGTGCATTTGGTTTTATCTGCTGCGAACTGCAATCTGTCAAAGATATACTGGCGTACCTCAAGGGTGATACCATTATGATAGCAGATGTGGAGCACTCTCCTAAGCAAAAAGAGTCCTAGGTATCAACTGCTCTGCGACAAAATGTAACGGTGTCCAGAAGGAGAAGGAATATATGGTGTAAAAAGTAGGATAGTAGAAAAATGCTTCCAAATCTGATTAAAAAATTGGCTATCTATGGAGAAATAATAAATAACATGTTCATAATATCATTAAATCTGACGATTCTGGCTGGTGATGAAGCGAGAACGGGGATATGATGAACGTATGGAATATAGAAAAGGAGAGAAAACTATATACATAAGAAGTGATAAAAGGAAATATATACAAACCAAGAGGATGGATGGATGTTTTGAAATGGTGTGGAGAAATCGCAATGGAAGGGAAAGCAAACAAAGGCTGTATTTATCAATTGAGCTGTATTGATGCGAGATCCATTGGTTTGGTAGATTTTGGAAATGGACGGGATACACATGAACGATGCAAATAGATGGAGACTCCATGCAAAAAACGAGTAAACTTTGGAAACAGTAATCGAGGCCGTACGAGGTGGGTTCGTTCTGAAGGGGTTAGGGACAGCACATTTCCAATATGACGGAGGGGTATGAGAATGTACGTTCTGTATCGTTGTGCATATATACGTGATGCTGATATGCAATCATGGTTTGCGAAGGCGATTGATTGGGGGAAAACAACTGCTGTGGAGTCGGAAGGGCGTAAACGACGAGATGGGAATTTCTCTAACGTTGGAGTTGCGGGTTTCGAAGATCCCGGGTTCCTACAGCGATAACAGATTAGCATTGGCACAGTGGAATCACCCAGAAGAAAATCGTACATACATTAAATATCTATTTCTAATTTTCACATCCTGGGCAGGAATTTTCTTTCTCTCCCACCGCCCGATGAACACAGGATTTCACCCAATTTACACACCAAGTCCCCAGAATTGATAAGAAACATGAAAAAATAAAACAAGACAAGAATGATAATGAACCATAGATATGAGGTCCTCAGGAGTGCAAATGCATTAAAGGGTGCAAAGGGTAACGGGAATAAGATAAGTTATTCCAACAGATAAAACAAAAAACACTATTATAGTAACTGATTAAAATTTAACGCCAAAGAAATGCTGGAAAATATATTGGGAGAAATGAGGTGATAGAAAACTTTAAGAGGAGTACGAGCAAGCTATGTAATGGTTTTGAGAGGGGTATGCACCTGTTTTAATCACCCTCCAGAAAACAACATTTTCGGAATGAAAATCGGAATCAAATCAAAACCAAAAAGTCAAGAACAATAACAATAACAATAATAATAATAATAATAAGGCTTGGAAAGACTTTTCAAAATCATGTCTATAAAACCCCGTCAAATAAAACCTATTTCGTTGCCGAGATAGAGATGAAGAACGTGTATACAGGAATAGCAGAAGCAAATAAATTCGGATCCAAAAACATTTTCGCAAGTGATAAAAGAAATAGAGCATTTTTGATGTTTCCACCCATCGAAACAAATTATTTGAGCATCATGTAACTCAATAGCCTCCCATGAATAAGGATATCGTGAAGGCGGGGCCTGTAGCCTGTGTTATGCTGCGTAGACTCCAACTTTCAGGGTATATTTATGTAGTTCAGAGCGTCCTATTGACATCTTGCCCCTTCCCGGACTAGAAACCCGCGATGGCGCATCTTGGGTTATTGGTAAGCTGGAGATAAGGAGATCTGATGATTGTCCCATTTCCTCTCCAGAACTAAATATCTGAGGCTCTGGATATATACCATCGAAATTCTACGAGGGTCATCTGGTTTGCAGTCCTGGTTTGAGAGGGCCCTTAGAGCTAGGATTAATAGGTAATTCTGACTTAGGTAGATCATCAGGATGACCAGTTTGACAATTGATTGTGTTGAAGGATGTCCCTAATCAGGTTAATTTGGTAGTTCTGGCACAACAGGATCCTTAAATGACGGATTAATCGGCAATTGCGACATGAGGAGGTCAACAGAACGATCGATCTCATAACTTAATTGCTCTGGATTTCCTTCTAGAGGAGAATGTTTAGAAAAGCCCCTTAGAAGTCTCGGTCCAACAAGATTCTGAAATGCGGGATTAATGGGCAACTCGGGCTTGAGAAGGTCTTCAGAAAAGTCAGTTTGACAACTAGTACGGTTTAAACCATCTTCAGGACCAGAAGGACAGAATTTCTTTGTCGGAACCGACCGTGAACCCGGTTCATCATTGGAATCCTGAGGTGGCGCATAGGAAACTTCACGCGCTATAGTCCCAAAAGCCTGGTTGACTGGCAGCTGTGATAAAAGAAAAACATGTGGCATGCTGGATTGCACTTCGGGAACTGCGGGAGGTTGGCTTGTAGCGTTGAAGAAATCAAAATTCTGATTAACTTTGGCATGAGGAGGAGGGTAGCCAACGAGTTGTCTGAGCTCAGAATGATCCTTAAAAGCTGGGTTAATTGGCAAATTTGATGTCAAGAGCAAATTATCCTCTTGCACTGGCTCAGAAAGCTCCTTGAAAGTAAGGTCAATTGACAGATTTGACAAGAAAAGGTTCTCAAAATGTGCAGTTTGAAGATCCTGGTCTCTTGGAAGGCAAGTTGATAAATCGGTGGCGGTAGGCTTTGTGAGGGTTGAAGTATCAAAGCTTGGACGATTTGAGTACCCAATGTTCTTGTCCTTTGATACAGGTGGATCCTTATATGCCGGATTTATAGGTAGAGAGGAGCCCAGTAAGTCCTCTCGGTTTGTATCTTCGGAGGTTTTGGTCTCAGAATCCACAACTTGAACTTGCAGCACCGCTTCTTCACCAACCTCAGCAGTATCAAGGTATGTTTCAGGTTCGTCACCTTCAGCGCAAGGCTGTGAGGTTGGCAAGTCCCCAGATAAGTGTGGTTCTGCCAACTGCACTGAATTGACCTCAGTACCGCAAGGAGCGTGCCACCCGATACATGTGAGAACTTCCGGAGCCACAAAAGTTCCCATTCTTAATGGTACAGTGCCATGAACTCTAGAGGATAGCGTGACACTCGACGGAGGAGCGGCTAAGATTGCCTCCCCATTAACACCAATGTCAGGATTCTCAAAGCACGCACCCATATCCGAGGATTCAAAGAAGGGAAGATGTAGATCGACATCGTTCAACGAGGCCAACGTCGTTACATGGTGGTTATCTACCGTCGTTTCTTCTCCATGAGAATCGTACAACGGAACGTCTTCCGAAATAGGTACAGGTCTTGGTCCACTAATCAATCCAGCATCGTTAGCAACGTCAATCCTTCTAGGAAGGTTCTCATCCAGGAATCCAGAATCTCGTGGCGCCTGCATTGGGTCGGGAGGAGAAGGCTCCACATTCACAGCTACAGACTCGCTCACCATAGTTGGGGGATGTTCAGGGAACAAATTGAGTAGTTCCTTCGCCGACAGTCGATCCTGAGGTCTGGTACTTAGGCAAATATCAACTACATGTCGATAATAGTCTGGAATTTCCAAGTTGGTTGGTATTACGAACGGTCGAAATTGCTTGCCAGGGTCGTCTTCTTCGGTAGCCAGAGCCCAAAGAGTCATTCCCAGTTGATATAGATCGGACTTCACCCCAATATACATTGATATCTTTTGGTTATTTTCTAGCTTCTTTGTGAACTCTGGCGCCTCCCAGCCCACCGGACAACCCCTTCTATTGATGTCAATGATTTTCGCATCATCTTTGTCGTCAATGACGATATTTGAAATTGTGAAATCACCCTGAACAAAGCCAGCTTCATGAATTTCTGCAAGACCTTGGATAGTTTGCCGTGCCCATCGCTCTCTTCTGGCCCATTCAATACTTCTAACTCCTTTGTTTTCATAAAATAAGTCAACCAAGGCACCTTGGTCAGCGAAGTTGATCAAAAGACCTTTCACCACCATCATATTATCATCGACGACGATAGCTTTAAGTTCGATGACACATTGAGACCCGGACAGAGCATGCAGCGCGTTGATTTCATAAAGAAACTCATCCACGGATTCCGGAGCTGGGACTTCCTTCTTCACATAGAATTTGTTGTTCAATTTCACCTGAAAAGCGAAACCAGACAAGTGGGTATCCAAAAAAAGCTCGCTTTCGCGGACAAAATGCAGCCCTAGGTGCGCAACTGTAGATGATGGTGGGTAAGGAACGATCTCATTCATATCTTCAGTGACATGAACGTGGAGCCGGCCATCAATAGTTTCCAACTTAAGATTAGTCACCGTGTCATAAAACTGGATTTCGCATATTGAGTCGCGGATTGATTCGTATATTCGAGCACTTTTATCCCGTTGATAGTACAAAGATTTGAGATCCTGTTCAAGAGAGTCCAGTTCGGCATTTCGGTAATCGCAAGATACGGTAACTCTCCGCCATCTGTTTGGGGTCTCTGCGTAGGTGATAAAAAACTTCTCTCGATCAGATTGATCTCGAAAATGCATGCTCAGATTCAATACCCATTTATTGTCCAACTCCTTCTCCAACATAGATTCTAAATCCTCCCCATTTACCGAGAAGGTGGCGTCTTTATAGGTGCCAGATTCATAATGTTCCGGTGCATGGAAGGAGACAGTATCAACACATGAAGGAAACGTGAGATCTTTATCGTGGTACCGCACATCTGGAACAGACAATCGTGCGGTAGAAACTGGAGGTGCTGACGGATTTCGGTGGCCGCTGAAGGGTCGACGGCGGTCAACGGACAACGCGCGACTGCGGCCTGCCTCATTACGATAAAGGCGGTCATATCGTTCCGAATTCCGTCTCTTGAGAGTTGGAAGGCGGGGCAGGCTCACCCGAACATTTCTCAATACCGATTTGGGCGGATTGATGTTGTTGTTCTTAGCACTTAGACTGCTAATATCACTATTGTCATTATAAGGTTTCTGATGATTGCAATTCACAGAGTTCGGGGAAACAGAACGGCGGCTATCCTTTCCCAGCCATGAAAGCCCCAATCGATCCCACATGCTCTGCTTTGACGAAGGAACCTTTGTGGGGCCAGGTATGGGGGAAAATGGTCGAGTCAAGGGGTCAAGAGGGTCGAAAAATGAGATGGCCATGCAGCACGATTTGGCGCAAGCTCTAGCTCGCCAGTTGCTACACAAGTGAACTGGGCAACGGCCTGTAGGGTACCAATGCGTCCATATGAGAAGGAAGTTGGAAGAGCCGTGTTGCGGACGGCGTGCTTATGGTGGAGTCACAGGCGGGTTGCTCAACAGGAGACAGATCAAACAATGTCCATGTGCAAAAATAATTACAGGCAAGTTTGGGTTGACTCATCTGCGAGAGAGGATATATCCTCAATCAATTGCAGAGATTGTCAGCAAATCTGTGTTGATCCGGTGGCTCATTCCAGGCCACCAAAAAATTAAAATAGTTCATTAAGAGGACACGCAGAGAACACACGGAGATCAGAGTCGAAGCCGGGATAATGGTCAAGGTTATTGCCGTAATGATATTCAATTACCATGAAAATAGTGAAGCTGATGAAAATACCGGGCCCAGGGGCAATCACCGAATGTAAAACCACCGTGGTTTTGTGGGTGGGATGTTGTTTGACAGGAGTTGTCGAGAGCATGCAAAAAAGATGAGGCTGGACGGAGCGTTGAGAAAACCCATCGCTAATAATAAGTTAGTAAACGAAGCTTTTTTTTTTTTTTTTTTTTTTTTTTTTTTTTGGTTATTTAGCTATGATTACCCTTATTTTATTCTTACTTATTTTATTTTAATTTATTTTTCTATTTATTTTAATTTCGTTCTTGTCACCACCAACCAACAGCTCGATCTTCACACATGCAACTCTCCCGGCAAAGCCCTTGTCTCTGCATGAACTTTTAAATAAATCATGCAAGCTATTTTCCCCAAAGTATGAAAGAGACAAAGCCACGAGAACGTCCCATTTAAACATGTATCCATCTGGGCTGGGAACTGCGTCTACGCGGTCGATTGGCATAGGATTGACAAAGAACACACACGCTAGAGCCCTGGATATGATGCTCATATGCATGTCAACCTAAGAGAATTCAACTGGTGCAAAAGCTAACAATTGTACATACAGACACCCATGGATATACTTGCGTCGGCAACAGCATGATGCGCTACGTTGCTACATCAACAGGTAGGTACCTGACTGGGATTGTTCTGGAGAGGCTGATATACCCCTTCACTGGCGTCTCCCTATCTAACTGCTGCTGTCGTCAAGGCCCTCTTCTCGTGAAGTCGACCATTATCTCCCTGTTCCTGTGAGAATGAGAGAGGGTAGGCTACAAAACTATCTCTTATGATATCTACTATCAAGAGAGCAATTGGCTCAAATCTTCTTTATCTGAGACGTTAGGGCCAGCTCATAATCCCTCCATCATAGTTACAACGCAACTTTACTTGGGTCTGCATTTCATGGGATGTATCCAGCCGTTAACTGTCCCTCCCACGAGCCCTCATATCTAACCACAACAAATAAACCCGAAAACCATGGTCGCAGTCAAAACAAGCCTAAATAAACAACCACCAGAGAATATGCTATGATCCCGGTCCTGGAATCCTCGTCATTTGACCAACTTTTCTTCCTGCAGAATTTCGAAGGCACATATCCCACCAGATCAATCACTGATCCCAGGGTTTCGCCTTGGTCTGATCCGCTGTTGAGTTCAAGATATCAAGGCCTACCTTTGATAAGGCTGCTTGTTCGTTGTGTTCTTACACTATGCAACCAACCATGCCTTAGCTGATTTTCACAATGCGTTGGCTCCAGTTGACACCCAAGATTCTAGATCCCCAACTGTCTTCGGGACCACAGTTGAGAACAAGCATCTCCCATAAGTTACAGAAACATCTTCTTTGCGGCTTCTTACAGGTAGCCACGTTGTACTGGCACTGCCTTTTCCTTCATTTTTATTTTTATTTTTATTTTTATTTTATTTTTATTGTTTTGGCCTAATCGATTTGCTTGTTGAATTTTGACCCGATTCTCCACACCATCTGGCTAACAATCCTTCGTTGGTTAACTACTCTGCTAGCTAAGCTCCACGTCGACCTCTAGAATTGCATCATAACATTGACAGCATTGAATCCCCTCTTCTTTGCCCCTCTCTCGTTGAAAATCTCCGCTTCATCATGCCAAAATAAATTGGGACAACTAAACTTGCGGAACTGGAAAACAAGATTTTATTTAAAAGCGGTCTGTTTAAAAGACTTGAATTTCTCTTTCCAATGTTTCCTTGTGATGAATTTATCTGAAGTTATGCATAATTGGACTACTCTCTACCTTGAGGGATCTCCGTATTCAAATTTTCGTGCGGTCCATGTTGACGTGTTAAGTCCCTTCGCCTTGTTTCTGGCAGGGCAACACCCAAGGAAATCAATATAAAACGGAGGTCAAAACTGTCAGGCATAAAAGCCTCAACTCCGCCTTGGCGAAGGCACCATTATTGGGCGAAAAAGAATCACTAAAGCTACATATTCCATCCACAGCATCTTTTATCTGGCTTAGCACTCCGGCTTAATTAACCCTTGAAAAAAAAAAAAAAAAAAAAAAAAAAAAAAAAAAAAAGACCTCAATCTGAAGAATTTCCATGCCATCCATGACTAGCGAGACATTCTGGACCCGACCCCAGGTACTCAAAATACAATGAATGATTGGATTCTTACCATAAACATGACAATTCATTTAAACAGAGCTGACCTTGGACGATAACCCCATTCCCGCCAAAAGAAGTATTGATGAAAACGGCAAACGAGCCCTAAATTTTAGCCCGCTGTAAAGAGATGTTGATAGCCAAAATAAAAGTGGCTAAGTTGTTCTCAAAAGGGGCTGTCGACTTCGAAGTCATCCTAGGGCAGATATTCGCTCAGTAACAAAAGCGCAAAATCTTTTCGACGAATCACCCTTTCCGTGGGCGCTTAAAAGATACTGTTGAATTCACAGACAAGTTTAATTCTAAAGATAGTTATTAATTCTTCAACTGTGTTTCGCTAACCTCTTCTTTTCCTCCTAGCCAACCACCCACTGCAGATCTCTTCTCTATCTTTCAAAGGACAACAACAACTTGAAATTGATGAGAACTCAACACTAGAGGTTCAGATGGAGGGATATTTCTCTCCAACCAGACGCCCCCACAGTTGGGCAGCTGCCAGCGTACCAACATGTTGTCATTCCCAACTGCAAATCAAGCATCTTCTCACAAGCACAACTAAACAACAGTTAGTTAACTAGAGAACAAGGAGGACCCTGCGCTAATAGACTGAACCTGCGTCTGTTTTTCTTTGCCGTTCCCCCCCTTTTTTTTTTCAAACAGTCTCGCGCTTTAAGAAGTGGGAATATAATTTAAAATCTCAATATTTCCGAACAGCAAGACTTGCTTAACAAATCCAAGTGTGTTGATATTCATACAAGCTATTGGGCACTCCAGGCGCATGTTCGGGAAAATCGGATACAAAATCGATATCATTGACCCCGAAGTATTCTACTGTGCGTTTGTTACTATGAAAAATAATACTCTCCCAGGGGATCCAACTTCCATCCTCGCCAAGCCACCTGCTCTGCCATCCGCGGGAGTATGGGAACGAACTACTTTATGCGTTGTTCGGGTATTTATGACTTTTCTACATGGATTTTTGTTCTGTTTATCATGGAGAAGATGGGAAATGAAGATAATTAGGATAATAAGAGTGTCAGATGACTGTTACTCTCACCCTTTTCACTTTTGTACTAATTCAATGGATCCCCATTTTGCTTCTGCAGAATCATGTCAAGGGATGCCATTCACCTGGAAAAGAATGTGGCCTGCCCAGTGACCTATTCTATATCCAACAACTAAGAAACGGGTGCACTATGGCATATTTAAATCCACCCAATGAATGTGTGTGGAGATAAGAATGATATATTGCAAGTAGCTTTCTCTATTGCTTTATGAGATAAAGGTCTGGTCAAAGAGAACTTCACATTGTCTAATAAATAGGAAAGATATTTCTAGTTCTCTTATGGTTTGTTTCATTTGCATCTATCCGATTCCGTTTGACTGTTCCCGTTGCCAAAAAGAGAGCTGCAAACTCCGCAAACCGTAAACCAAACACAGGAGGCTGCAGGAAGGGACTTTTAACATACCAGAAATAGAATCTAGTCGTGAGGTAGATGCTTTTGATTTTTCATTGGCGCCACGGATATGCACACCACACAGAACAGGAAAATATATGTCTATTCTTTTCTTTTCTTTTTTTTTTACCTTTAATTGAAGGTTCCCAAATTCATCTGCAAGCAATTTTTCTCATGTGCATCCGTGGATTCTCTCTTTGAAGCACAAGAGGAGAAATGAGAAGGAAATAAGGACGAAGGAAATAGGGAAGAAAGGAACGAAAAAGAAAAAAAAAAAAAAAAAAAAAAAAAAACTCATCGGTGAAAAAGAGTATATTTCATGGTGTAGGATGCACCAAACATATAAATGCGGTGTGGGGACCATCAAACGAACGCCGGGGCCAATGCTGTGAAGAGAGAAGAGATATAATATGCCCATAGATGCCGGGGAAATAAGCCTTTCAGAGGTACAGTGAGGTAAGAAATAAAATAATAATAATAATAATAATAATAATAATAATAATAATAATAATAACTATATATAAAAAAAATTTGTTATACAGTCATTCAAAAACAAAAAGAAACCCATGCGCATCAGTTTGTTGAACCCTCCTTGGGATTGTCAGATTTTATGACGTTGGGAACCTGTTCAAGTTGGGTTTTCCACATATTTTGAGCTTGGATCTTGTCAAGGTCGCGGAAGATGATGTCGTAAACTTCTGAATACCAGTTTACAGCATGGCCTTCGATGCCCTTTTTGATGTTCTGCAGATTGTCAGGGAATGTTAGCAAACACAGCGGATTTAGTGGGGTGAGTGGGGGTGACATGAGAATGACACTGCATGGTTTTGTGGGGGTCTGCGCCAAAGGGAACACACCTCAGGTAGTTCCAGCCAATCGGACATGTTTTCGGCTGGGAAGATTATTGACTTGGCACCCGCTCGTCGAGCTGCGACGGTTTTCTCGCGCAGGCCACCGATACGGAGGACTTTGCCCGTCACAGTAAGTTCGCCAGTCATGGCAATTGTAGGGTCGAGGGGATGGTTGAGGGCAAGTGAGAGTAGGGAGGTTGCCATCGTGATGCCAGCAGAGGGTCCTGTGTATCTCGTTTAGTTATATAACATTATCTTTTCATCAACGGCAGCAATGCGATACATACCGTCTTTCTGAACAGCGCCTTCTGGACAATGCAAATGGACCTTAGCCCGCTCGAAGAATTTATTCCCCGGAAACTCCTTGGCCATCAACGATTTCGAAAACGAATACGCTATCACAGTCGACTCCTTCATAACCGTCATAAGGTTTCCGGTCTGCTCGAGACTTGGAGTGGATGTGGGCGATAGGGTAGCTTCCAGAATCGACTCGACATATAAAGCAGCGCCTCCCATGCTGGTCCACGCCAGACCCATGGCTACGCCTGGAGGGGTAACATCATATAGCCTGTCAGAGGTGAAAATGGGAGGACCAACATAGTCTTGGAGATCCTCTCTGTCAATTGAAAAGTGTACATCTTTTGGGACATGGACCGAGACTATCGGTGGTTGAACTTGAGGTGATTTCTCGCCTCCTTCTTCACTTCCTTCGGTTTTCTTCTCCTGTTCAAGGGTAGTTTTCACCTCCTCTCGGACAGCTGTTTCTTCAGCTTTCATCTCTTGCTCTGGTAGAGCCTGTATAATATTCAGCGCAGCTTTTCTGTAAACCTTTTCTATCTGCTTCTTGAGATTTCGCACACCACTTTCACGACAGTACGACTTGATTAATTCCTCAATAGCGCCCTTCTCCAGCTTCACATCAACGTCTTTCAGACCACTCATCTCTTTCGCTGTGGGTGCCAAATATCGTTCCGCGATAGCCATCTTCTCATCTGCAACGTACCCAGACAACTCGATTATTTCCATTCTATCCAGCAAGGGACGGGGAATTGTATCTGTCATATTGGCAGTGCAGACAAATAAAACCTTTGAAAGATCAACGGGGATGTCCATGTAGTGATCCAAAAAAGAGGAGTTTTGCTCCGGGTCCAAAAGTTCCAGAAGAGCCGACGCGGGATCGCCCTGATGCCCTCGACCAATTTTATCAACTTCGTCGATAAGTATCATGGGGTTCTCAGTCTGGCACTTTTTCAGGGCTTGGATGACGCGACCTGGTAAAGCACCAACGTAGGTTCGCCGATGGCCCTTAATCTCCGCCACGTCTGTAAGTCCACCTACGCTGAATCGATAGTACTCCCGATTAAGTGCTCGCGCAATCGATTTTCCAATGCTAGTTTTACCAACGCCAGGAGGCCCCACGAAGCAGAGAATCTTTCCCTCGACGGTCCCCCGAAGTTTCCCAACAGCAATAAATTCCAAGATACGATCCTTGACGTCCTTTAAACCATAGTGGTCTTCATCCAACACGACCATTGCGTTCTTAATGCCAAAAGTCTCAGCACTCCTCTTACCCCATGGGATCTGTGTTATCCAGTCAAGGTAGTTCCTCGTGACGTTAAACTCTGAAGCTGCAGGTTCAAGGTGTGCCAGTTTGTTCAGCTCTTCATCAAACACTTTCTTCGCAACCTCAGGCATAGCAAGTTTCTCCGCCTTCTCTTTAAACTTCTCCACGAGCTTTTCTTTCCCGTCGGATTCGATTCCCAGTTCACGACGAATTCCCTTCATCTGTTCCATCAGCCAATATTCTCGCTGCCGCTTTTGTATTTTCGCTTCGACATCCTTTGATATCTTAGATTGTAGTTGCGCATTCATGAGTTCTTTTTTTAAAACCACGAGTGCCTTAGACAACCGCTCCTGGATGTTCATCGTGTCCAAGACATCTTGTAACTCCTTGACTTCGCCAGCAGACACAGCAGCAGCGAAATCAGCTAGGTTTGCCGGTTCATCCATAATATTGCCAGAGTGACTCATGGAAAAGGTCGAGATCTGATCACGGAAAAGAGGATTCAGATTTGCAATATCCTTAAAGACATTCACGATCTCGTTCGTAACAGCGCGAATCATGGTATTCTTCTTGTCATATGGCTCCTCTGTAAGATTCTCCACATTGACTATACTGACAGGATATTTGTGTAAGAACGAGGTAGGTTCGTATGGAGGCTCCTTCGGTGGCTGGTCTAGGGTGGCCTCTTCAAAGCTGGCGACAACGTCACCCTGCTTTTCAGCAGTTGCTTCCTTCGTAGCCTGCTGGCCACCCTCAGCATTCTGCGATGTATCCCTGGGTGGTATCAGTGACGAAATCTTGATTCTCCTGTGAGGATACAGGACTGCGGTCAAACCGCTCTCGGCTCCGTGGACGGGGAAGACACTTGTGATCTGCGCAAATACACCAACATCATGCACCTCATCTATATCCTCTATCACATCTCTATCAGCCGCTTCATCCTTAAACAGAAATGCGCCAACATATGGTTGTCCCCGCTTCATCATTTCCTGTATGGCTGCTACAACATTGGGGTCCCGGACCGTAACCGCCTTGTAATATCCGGGGAACAATGGCCTGCGCGCAATTGGAATAGCCATGACCTGTGGATAGATATCTGGAATCGTAGCTTTCTGCAGGGCCTTTTCCGCAGAGATTTTCCGGCCCCTTTTCCCGCCATCGCCGCTCCCAGAGGCAGCGCCTCCGGAAGCGCTTGCGCTGCTAGGTTTTGGGTCTGCCGGCGAAGCAGAAGCGGGTATTGGCGACGGGGTATCTGAAGACTTATCTTTCCCTTCGGTTGGTTTCCCCGGTCTTGACTTTTGCTCCTGATCCTTTTCTACCTCCGTTCCCTCCTCCTTTTCATCTTTCGGCTCAGGTGGTTGCGGCTTTTCTTTTCGTCGTGCATGACTGGATGAGAAAGTTCGGGATGCCAAAGCGAGGGGGGAATGATGCAGAGTCCTCGCCTCTAGGCTCGAGATTACGTAAAATCTGGAAGGCGAAGCTGAGTATCTAGACGGGAGTGTCCGCGAAGCCTGACGGAGAGCTTCCCTCCAGGGTAGGCTCTGTGCCCGAATCATAGTTCCGGGGTGGTCAAATGAAGGAGCAAAGACCAGTAGATATACAAGCTGCGCATCCACTATCTCCCAGCAGAATTGCAGAAGAGCGTTAACCCAGAGTTGGCCCAGGCAGAGCAGACAAGAAGAAGGGAATTTGCCGAGTGAGTTGTTTATCTCTTGTTATTGCTAAACAAAGAGCAGTGTTTGCTGCTTACTTGATACTCGGAGAACCTCGTCGAATAGCAGCGTGTCGGCTAAACATTGTTCCACAAAAAAAGACATCTTAGTCATCCAAGGCCCAAAGAATCTTTTTTTTTTCCCTGCTGGGACGATGATGAACATGATGGTAGAAGAAGGATGAAGATGATATGCCAACTCCGAGTCAGCTAGATGCCTAGATAGTATATCCCACCGTCCCGTTTTGGCTGTGAACACTGTGTGCAGTCTAGCTCGCTTACCATCTGCCTCTAGCATTGGTGCACTGCTGCGTTGTCTCAAGAAGATGAGTGCGGGTGCTCCAAGCATACCCAAGGTGGCCCTGCTCCCGGCTCGTCTCCTCCACACGTCACGACACTGCTCCACGCAATGTGCTGTGATACGCCCTCAGATTCAGCCAAAATTCTTCCAGAATGACTGCAAAGCTTACCATGATAGGCGTCCCCGTATAGAACCCTTAAATGACCGTAGCCGTCATCCGTTTTGCAAGGTATGTCTAGAATCATACAGTAATCGCATCTATATACAACACCAGGTGTGGGTGGGTGGCTCTACGGATTATGTACCAGCTAACTCGGCTTCCATCTACTATTCCCAGGCCTTTCACTCATCATCGCCGTCCCAAGCTTCACGCGACCCGTACCGTGTACTCGGAGTAGGGAAGAATGCATCTGCCGCAGAAATAAAACGGGCATACTACGGACTGGCCAAAAAATATCACCCAGACACGAACAAGGATGCTAATGCGAAGGAAAAATTTGCAGAAGCCCAGTCAGCGTACGAGCTTCTTTCAGATGCAGAAAAGCGACAAGCATACGATCGTTATGGCTCCGCGGCATTCGACCAAAATGGCGGTTTCAATCCCGGCGCCAATGCCGGTCCTGGCGGTCCATTCTCCGGAGCAGGCACCGGTGGATTCCACGGGTTTAGCGGCGGGTTCCCTGGTGGCGGGTTCTCTGCGAATATAAATTTCGAGGATCTTTTTGGTGCCTTTGCGGGTGGTTCGGGGCGGAGGGGTCGGTCGAAGGGTGGGCCGTTCCGGTCTGCAGTGGTTGAAGGTGATGATATTGAAGTACAAACGAATATCTCATTCATGGATGCGGCCAAAGGAACGAACAAGGAAGTTTTCATAACTCCCCTCGTTCAGTGCAGGACTTGTGACGGCGAGGGGACAAAACCGGGTTCAAAGCGGGCACAATGCAAAACATGCAATGGTACGGGGTCACAAGTTCATTTCATCCAGGGTGGATTTCATATGGAAAGTACCTGTTCCTCGTGTGGTGGTGCAGGTGTTTCCATACCCCGGGGATCCGAATGCAATATCTGCGGCGGTGATGGCGTTGTCCGGGAACGAAAAACGGTGCATGTCAATATCCCAGGGGGCGTGGAGGATGGAATGCGGTTGCGAGTGCCTGAAGAGGGAGATATGCCTCCAGTAGAACCCGGTGCTCAAATGCGACGTGGCGATCTTTATGTCTTTATAAAGGTAGCCCCTGATTCCCGATTCAGCAGGTCTGGTTCGGATGTCCTGTACACAGCGCAGATTCCTCTCACAACAGCACTGCTTGGTGGCGAAGTCACAGTCCCCACGCTTGACAGCGAAGTTAAAGTGAAGGTGGCCACGGGAACGGGCACCGGAGACAAAATCACCCTATCTGGAATGGGAATGCGGAAACTTGAGGGTCGGCGTGGCCAGCAGGGTGACCTCAAGATTGAATTCAAGGTTGCCATGCCGAAATACCTGACTGCGAACCAGCGAACCATTCTGGAAGTGCTTGCTGACGAGATGGGCGACGAAACTGCTCGACGCATGATGAACGTCCACAAACACGACAAGTGAGTATTTATTCGAAAAATTATCACCCCTACAAGGAGGAAGCCATCCATCCTGAACAGTGTAGTGTTATTTAAAGATGTTAAAGCGGAAGGTTAACCACATGTATCTTAATTTTCTCCTCGTTCTTTTCTCTCTAGGCCTTCCTCTCCCGGCTCTTCCTCGTCGGGCAAAAAAGATAGCAGCAACAGCAGCACTGCCAGCAGTGACTCACACAAAAATGAAGGCTTTCTCAAGTCTGCATGGCACAAACTCATGAACCAGCACAATAACAGCAACAAGGACAAACGGTCCGATGGCAATACCAGCGACGGGAACAAGACCGACGAATCGAAGAAAGCCTCCGGCTCGGGGTGATATCCTCTTGTCTTCCACGATATGGCAGTTATTTCGTTTCATAATCATTTTCAAAAAAAAAAAAAAAAAAAAAAAATTTCTTCTCCTTATCATAGCGTTGGCAAGCAAAAAAGGGTATTTCTATAGTTTTCTTTTCTTTTTTTATTTTTAATTTTTTTTAGGGGGGAGGTTTTTTTCTCCCTTCCTGTACATTTTACTTCAACGATGGGTTGGACCAATATTTCATTTCACTTCTTTACATTTCCCTTGGAGTTGTATGAATAAAAGAAGTGCATGGTCGGGCTGGTCAATTAGATTGGGGCGCGGTTTGATCTGCATCTTCATTATTTGCCTGTACAGTACGGTAATTCCTAGATATAACCAACATCTCCGCTGCAGTCAGGTGTCATCAGAGAATGAAAAAAAAAAAAAGCTATAAACATCATTCGTCGAACATAACGGAGTAGTTAATCCGTATTCTGAATTTTGCGTCAATTTGAGTCCTGACATATAATCCCTTAATTCTTTCTGCTGATGTTGACATGGTGGACATACGGATACATTTTCCTGCATTCGCAGCATCCACATAAGTAGTTAACAGCAATAATATGACAGAATAAACAATAGCTTTGTCCTCATTTGTCTAACCTGGCGCTGTGCTGGGAGTGGTGGCTCTTCCGCTGCCAGTCGCAAGCTATGGAACGAACGTTCTCAGGCAGTTATCCCTTTCTGGTAGAATCAGACTCGGGGTACCACCAGCAGCCTGACCTAAGAATAACCCGGTCCTCTTCTTCTGAATATCCTCAGCTCCGGCATTCTTCTCCTTGTTTGGCTTGCATCTCGCTCTAATACTTTATCTCATTTTGAGTTGTTCTGCGCTTTTGCCCCTATTCTTCTGTCTCTTCTAGCTGCTGTGGTTTCTGGTCCAGTTCACTAGTTTTGGCGAACGCTAACCAACACCCCGTCGTCATTGTGCCCGCCCAAGCCCAACCCTGAATACCCCACACCTCCAGCCATCTCAGCCCTCTAGCCCTCTAGCCCTCTCCAACCGCTTTGCCTGCAGAAGATCGATTCCCCGTTGCTCTCCGGCCCTCCTGCAACCGCTTCCCGGTGGTGTTTGGGAAAGGTGCTATTATTTTATTTTATTTTATTTTATTTTATTTTGGCTTATCTCCCATCTTATGTTTGCTTCCGCGACCTCATCTCGACCCAACCTAATAAATTATCCCACAGGTGTATCTCCCCTGCCACCCAGCCCGCCCGTTATTCAAGATGGTCCAGTCGCCTATGATATCCAGTCCTCTGAAGCAAACCAGCGAGATTGACTGGATTCAACCCCTCAAGGCTTACATCCGGCAGACGTACGGTGATGACCCAGAGAGATACTCAGAAGAATGCGCTACCTTGAACAGGCTGCGGCAGGACATGAGGGGCGCTGGCAAAGATAGCGCTGCTGGACGGGATCTGTTATATCGATACTATGGCCAGCTCGAACTGCTGGATCTGCGGTTTCCGGTTGATGAGAATCATATCAAGATATCTTTTACCTGGTGCGCTCTGCTCTCCATCTACCCAAATCCGCTGTCCAAAATTTTTTTCTGCCTCGTCTAACGGGACGGTTTTTCCCCGTCTCTTTCTATTCCTTTTATCAGGTACGATGCATTTACTCACAAGCCAACCTCTCAATACTCATTGGCCTACGAAAAAGCTTCGATTATCTTCAATATATCCGCTGTCCTGTCATGTCACGCTGCAAACCAGAACCGATCCGAAGACACTGGTCTAAAAACCGCCTATCACTCCTTCCAAGCCTCCGCGGGAATGTTCACTTATATCAATGAGAACTTTCTACATGCTCCTTCGACGGATCTAAGCAGGGACACTGTCAAAACGCTGATATCGATAATGCTGGCACAGGGCCAGGAAGTCTTCTTGGAGAAACAGATAACCGATGGGAAGAAGCCTGGATTCCTTGCTAAACTCGCAAGTCAAGCTGCCTATCTCTATTCACAAGCAGTGGAGGGCGTACAGGAAAATGTCACAAAGGGAATATTTGAGAAAGTGTGGTCAATCCTAGTCCAAGTTAAAGCCTCTCTGCTAGCGGCCGTTGCCGGTTACTACCAGGCCATTGCAGACGACGAGGGAACCCTATACGGCATTGCCATTGCCCGACTCCTTCTGGCGGAAAAGCAAACCACTACAGCCCTGAACTGGGCAAAATCCTTTCCATCCTCTGTCCCCGCGAGCTCCAATTTGAGTGCTGATACTGGCCCAATATTACTTGACACCGTCCGTCGACATCTCACCTGCGTCCAAGAGACGCTAGCAACGTTTACCAAGGATAACGATTTTATATACCACCAGCCCGTCCCCTCGGAACCCACGCTCTCAACTATCGCGAAATTGCCGGCTGCCAAGGCCATACCAGTCAGTGAGCTCTACCAAGGACAAGATATACAGAGGATAATTGGCCCAGACATTTTCCAAAAGATTGTTCCCATGTCCGTCACAGAATCAGCCAGTTTGTACGATGAGGAAAAAGCAAAACTAGTTCGTGCAGAGGCGGAGAAAGTCGAAGCAGCCAATGGGGAAATGGCCGCCAGTCTTGATTATCTCAAATTACCGGGAAGCTTGAATATTTTAAAGGGTGGGATGGACCAGGAAATTAATGTTGATGAGGAGTTTAAGAGATGGTGTGAAGAACTCGCCAATGCGCCCCACTTCCGTGAAGCTTTCAACGAACTGCAGGATGAGAAAATATCAATATTAAGCGTATTGGATCAATGCTCTAAACAGCTTGACATGGAGGAGAGCGTTTGTGAAAAGATGCGATCTAAATACGGGGGTGATTGGGTACAACAACCCAGCTCTCGGTTGACGTCGACCCTGCGGAGTGATCTTCGGAATTACCGCGATACCATCGACGAAGCAAGTTCCAGCGATTCGCAACTTCTAGTAAATCTAAGGCAGCATGAAGCTGACTTTGACGAGATGCGGTCCGCTGGGGAAACTGATGAAGCTGATATTTTGTTCCAAAGTGCCCTTATTAAGGTTGGAGGGAAACACGGTAAAAGTCGATATGGACAAGGCGGTAGTCCTTATACTGCGGCGCCGGAGGTTTCTCTCATTGATGACGATTTCGAGGATGAAACGTCTGTTGCCGAGCAAATTGCGAGAGTGGAAGAGTTGCTTAGGAAATTGAATCTTGTGAAAAGAGATCGGATTCAGATATTGAAAGATCTCAAGGAGAAGGTGTGCCCAGCATCCCTTGGCCATCTCCTTTAAGGTCCTTATTTTGCTAAATGCTGACCAAAAATTTAGGTTCACAATGATGATATCTCCAATGTGCTCATATTGAATAAGAAATCGATCGCCAATCAAGAAAATCAACTGTTCCAAACTGAACTCGAGAAATTCCGCCCTCATCAAAATCGCCTGTTACAAGCAAACCACAAGCAAACTGCGCTCATGAAAGAACTTACAAAAGTTTACGGTGACCTACTCCAGGATAGCCGAGTCAGATCAGAGCAGTCCAAATATGAACTGCTTACGCGACACAGGAACTCGGTTATGTCCAAATATAAAAAGATATACAATGCTTTCAGAGATATTAGCTCGGGTCTAGAACAGGCACAGGTTTTCTACGCCGAAATGAAGGATACAGTTGATAACCTGAAAAAGAACGTCGACACATTTGTCAACAACCGACGGTCCGAAGGAGCTCAACTACTCAGCCAGATCGAACGAGATAAATCCCACCACCAATCCAACCACGAAGACAGAGAGCGCGAAAAACTAAAAACCCTCATGGAACGGCTCTCCGTCGAGACCACTCCTCAATCCCCACCAACCTCCTCATCAAAAACAAGACCATCCCCGCTAAAACCGACATCCGGCCGCTCTCCGCCAATCTCCTCCCATCCCCCAAACCCCCATCCTCACACCCAATCACCCGCCGTAACCTACCCGTCCTTCGGCACCAGTGGCATCGCCCCACCCACCGCCACCAACCAATACATAGGCGGCCAAGCATACGCCCAGCAACCCCCCCAAGCAACCGAAGGCTACAACCCAATGGCCTACCTCTACCAACCCCCAACCTCCCCCCCAGCAACTCAGCAGTTCTTCTCACCGACTCAGTACGGGTATCCAAACCCACCTTCAACACAACCTGGAATGACACCACAGCAACAATCGCATGCTTCCCAGTTCATGCCGCAGGGGTATATACCGCCGCCCCCGCCGCCGCGGCCGTTGCAGTCGCAGCCGCAGCCGCAGCCGCAGTCGCAGTCACCTTATCCGCAGTCGAATCCACATTATCCGCCTGGCGGAGCGGGGTATATGCAGAGGCCGTATAGTGCTGCGCAACCGCAATCGCAACAGCAGGGGCAGCAGGGGCAACAGCAGGGTCAGCAGGGTCAGCAGGTACAAGGGCAGAATAACAGCAGTGACCCGTGGGCGGGGCTGAATGCGTGGAAATAGGTTCAGTGTGTAGAAAGGTGTTTCGAAGCGGGAAAAACACAACAAAACAAAAAATTTTTTTGAAAATATATATTGTGTAGGTTGAAGTGCGAAAAGAGCATTTTCAAGGAGCACCGCAAGAGAAAAAGTTAATGATGTGGAAGGAGATGGAGATGATGGAGTGGGGATTGGAGGGATGGATCTTAGCTGCGATGTTTTTTTTTTTTTGGCTTTTTCTGGTTTTTTTATATGATGTTACCCGTTTTTAAACCTTGTTTCCATACTCCTTTATGCCTTCTCGCTCATATGACTTTCGCATTTTATTGTTATTTTATTATTTCTTTATTTATTTAATTTTTCTTTTTTTTTTTTTTTATTTATTAAAAAAAGAGAAAAAACATTATTTCAAGTTTCAATTTCGATAGGTCTGTTCGTTACATGTTCATTATCGGGCGTCATATATATATATATATATATATATTGGTCCATCATGGCTGGATTTAGTTCTAGTTGCTAACCTCAATCAAAGAAAGACATTGAATGAATCATTTCTTTCCCGTCGATTTGCATTTCCTCGTTACCTCGCCTCACCCACTATTCCTACCCCCAAACCAAACCGTCCCAGCAGACTCTCGCCACCTCACAATCCCCAAATAGACCCCAAAAAGCCTCCAGAGAGAGGAAACAACCAGAGTATAAACAATAAATAAAATATCGAAATCACATGACCGACCACCTGGCATACGTCATCCCGCCGCCCTGGCCTCCCTCCGGCCTCCGTGGGAAAGAACCGCCCCCCACAAAATAAGGTAGGCGCGGCGCCCGCCAAACCTTATAGGGGACCAGAATCCGGTTTAGCGCGTGGGCGTCAACTAAGCCCCCCTCTTCGCGATAAACTCAATCGACAAACCCAATAACCACCAACAACCAACAGGATCTTTTCCGGGGGGGGGGGGGAAAAAAAAAAAAAAGGGGAAGGGAAAAGAGGGGGAAAAACCGTTGTTACAATCCTTATCGGAGGGAAATTTTTGCGCAGCGCACCTTCTTTAAAGCTTGCTGGGATGTCATCCTCAGCAGCATCTCTTTCTTGCCTGGGAGAGGCATGGGCCAATGCTTTTTCTCGACTCCGTAGCCAGGCACGTGGAGCGATGGATGCTGTGTGGTCCGTCCGCGGGCCTTCCGGTACGAAGTTACTATAAATACATAAATCTAAAAGGGGCTTATACAGCGGGGTCCAGGAGCGCTTGGTTGTATCAACAAGCTCACTCATCAGATCAGCTGCTGCCAACCGGTGCCTGCGCCCAAATTGACGTAGGCAGGGGGGTAAAACCGGTGGCTGTGTGAACAAGTGCAAAATAAACAAACACAAGCTCTCTGGAATAACGCTCCCCAAAACCCCACACCTCCCAATTTCTTCAAACCTTTGGTACAAAGCAACTGTAGCTTTCTCTTGCTGCACAGAAGGTAATAATAGTCATCGGAAATATCCATTTCGTTCCCTGCATAGCATTATATCACTCAGGAGAAAAAACAAACATATCAAAAAAAAAAAAAAAAAAAAAAAAAAAAATAGTAGTTTGCCATCTGTAAAAATAAGAGAATATGAAGAATCAACGAATATAGAAAAAATCAAGCCAGGAGGAAGCAACCTTTTAAAAAGAGCTGAGTGGAGAAGAACAGAAAACAGAGTACAGATAAAATGAAAATTTACCAAAAAATAAATGATCTGGTAGCAAAACATCATGTAGAAACGAAAATGAAAGTGCAAAATGAAGAGAAAAAAGAGGGACACGTTCTTTTGTTCCCTCCCTGTAACAAAAAGCCTTTGTAGAAAAAACAAGCAGACATATTCCATCCCAGCTATCTATAATTTTGACTCCGTGTCCATACGAAGCAATCGCTGAAGCCAATCAACAGAAAAACACTAAAGGTGAAAGGGGGAAAATGCATCGGTAGATGAAGCCCAGGGAAACGGAAAGAGTAGGAAAGACATCCATCCCATCCTCCCTAACACTTCCAGGTACGCTCGTTAAAAGTATATACGAGGCATCCCCTTGCATAAACTATTCTATAAATTTATTAAATCCCTCTAATATCTCTCCCCTAGATCCCCCCCAGCAACCGACCCAGTAACCGACGACGACCCAGACGAAAGTCCACTCCCCGCCCCACTAATCCCACCAAGTCCAACGCCATGATGTCCAAAACTCAACACATCATGCACTGCCACCTTGGGCACGAGCGGCACAGGCAACTTCCTCTGCGTTCCATCGACTCTGTGCATGATATCGCTAATACTCGGACCGGTATTATGCTGCTTTTGTCCCTGCGACTGTGCCACGTAGTGGTGATGCATTGGCATGCCATCTGTTTGCGGCTCAGGCTCCATGGGTGCCAGGGCCGGTCCGGGTGTGTGATGGCCGTGCAGGGACAATTGGCGGATGGAGGGGAGTTGCAGGTCGCTGAGGACGCCACCGCTAGATGTGAAGGAGGAGAATGGGCGGAGGCGCGGGGAGTGGGCTGGTGTTGCGAGCGGGGTGTAGTCTGGGGTTGGCGAGAGGGAGTCGTGGGACAGAGTTGGGGAGGATGGGGCGGTGGAGTCGGGAGAGGAAGGGCGGGAGCGTTTAGCGCGGTGGATGCTAATCTCACGGTCTTCATCGGAGTGAGAGTGAGAGCGGCTCATTGGGTGGGCGCTGTGAGAGTTGGAGATGGCGTAGGCAGAGAGAGAGGGGAGGCGGCTTGTGCTATTGTGAGAGTTGTTGAGGGAGTGGTGGTAAGGGGAGCGGGAGGCACTGTAGAGAGGCGAGGTGCGCACCTGGTGCGGTGAGGATAAGTGATAGGATGGTTGCTGCTGCTGCTGCTGCTGCTGCTGCTGCTGCTGATGGTGGTGATGATGATGGTGGTGGTGGTGGTGGTGTTGATGGTGGAGAAAGTGGTGGTCGTCGCGTTCAACCTGTGAAGCTGCAGTTGCCAGCATATTGATGTCCATTGCGGTGGAAGGTCGACCATCAGTTCCAACTCCACTTCCACTTCTACCATAGGGCCCCAAAGTTGAGGGCATGTGCGAAGCGTAATTTGTGTAGGAGTGCGGAGGGGAGACATTGGGTGAGCCGACCTGGGATACAGGGGCAGACCTGGCAATGGGTTTCCCTGGGGGAGGCATCATGGACCTGGGCGGGGTGTTTGGAGAGGTGTTTGGGCCATTTGACAAGGCGGTTGCAGCGATATGATGTTGTTGAAGTTGTTGCTGCTGGGCCGCCGCCTTGTGACTCCGTCTCGAATTTGGGTTGTTGTGGATACGAGAATGACGGGTGAGTTCATCAGAGCGGCTGAAGCGTTTCGCACAGCCCGGGTGCTGGCAGGCATGTGGCTTTTCCCCCGTATGGGTTCGAATGTGCCGTGTCTGATGCTCGAGGCGGTGGAAAGCCCTGTCGCAGAGAGGACATTTGTAGGGCCGCGGTAGGCTTTGTCGGGATTCTTCAGTAATTGTAGCACGTCCAGCTTTGACCAGCGGCGGTAGGAGGCTCACGGGAGAGGATGAGGCCATGTTCGACGAGGTAGGTGAGGATGTCGCGGAAGCGGATGTTGATGTTGACGTTGACTTGGAGGCGGCGGCGGCGGCAGACGTGGATATAGAGGTCTCTCGAGGGTCTTCAGACGGAGATTCAGGATTTAGTAGATTTGAAAAATCCACAGCGGTAGATCGTTGGGGCATTTATACAGGATGGAAGGAGGGGCTGATTGGAGAATCGAGCTGGAGGGCAAGTTGCTGGATTGGTCGCTTGTTTTCTATTTTTTTTTTTTCTTTTTTTTTTTTCCCCTTTTTCTTTTCTTTTTACCCCCTTTGGTAACGACGGTGTAACACGGGAAAGAAAGAGGGCGAGAGGCGTGTAACTAACCCCGACAG